>NW_020438978.1:69211-98100 GCF_000699045.2 Agrilus planipennis | reverse complement strand
TTTCGATCCCCAAATCAATTTTTGTCCGATTTATACGCTATTACGAAAAAATCCATAAAATATTTTTTCCACCCCTTCCAGTTTGAGACGCCAAAACCACTTTAAAGGGTATATCTGGTGAATAATAGGGTGTCTGGTTAAAATTTGTAGCTGATTAGAGGCTTTTCCTTTTCTTCCCCCCCTCCCCTGTCTGCCAACATCCGATTCATTCTCACTATGCAGAGTATTAAAATTTGTGATTTTCGACAAAAAATTAGTACACAATCTTCGTGTGGCAGTAACCATAAGGTAAAAGCAGGCTGGGTCAGAGTTAGGGGGGGGGGTATGACATTTAGAAATTGAATGTCCTTATTGATCGTTAAGTATGTTATATTTTATTTATTTTATGGAAGTTTTTTTAAACCCTTAACATTTTACCAATAAAGGGTGAGCAACTACTAATACTTACCCTACATTAATAATGCTAATACCCTTTCGATCCCCAAATCAATTTTTGTCCGATTTATACGCTATTACGAAAAAATCCATAAGATATTTTTTCCACCCCTTCCAGTTTGAGACCCCAAAACCCCTTTAAAGGGTATATCTGGTGAATAATAGGGNAGATTGTGGCGTCCGTCGCCACAACAAATGCATTTATCCATAAGTGTGTTTAGGGTGCCACAAGAGATGTATTTGCACTGTGTGTTATGGATGCCGCAGTAAATGCATTTATCTAAAACTGTGTTTAGGGTGCCACAAGAGATGTATTTGCTGTGTATGTGTGTTAAGGATGCCGTATCAAGTGCACTTATCTGAAAATGTGTTTAAGGTGCTACAAGCGTGGAACACATTATCCGAATTATTTAAAGATGTGGTATGTATTTATACATACAAAATGAACACGCAATTATATACATAGAAAACAGACGTAGATTCTGATTCTATTGTCATATATTATAAATCATAGTTTTTGTGGTAATCGAAAGGGGACGGGATTAGGTCTTTGTTTTAAATAATTTAGCTTTGACATCTATTAATAAAGTAAATGGTTCATTCAGCACTACTATCAACACACGGTAGATTTATTAATGGTCGTACTCTAACAACTCTAATAAGGTAGGTAATAATAATATATACAGTACGCGTGCCAAATCAAAGGAGAATTTTAAAGTAAGTGGGAAGTAAGGAATAGGTAGAGGAGCGCACAGCACGTAGTCACTGCAGTTTTATTTATTAAAGTTCGTTTAAAATAATATATTCAACGAAGTAATCAATGAACTGAATTATGTGAAATTTCAAATAGAGTTGATTTTTTGATATAGACGTGACTTATAGACGCAATGAAGTCAAGGTATAGTTCAAATTGTAAATATAAGTAAACAATGTTCGTGCGGTAGTAATCTTATGGTGAAAGCAAGCAAAGCAGAGTTTGGGGGAAGAGGTGTTAATAATTTATAAATCGAGTGCTATAAATCGTTATGTGTTTTACATTATATGTATTTTATAGAAGTTTTTTTTCAATCCCAGATTATTTTTGCACCTAGATCTAATACCCTTTCTCTTCTCCGAACCAATCTTTGTTCGATTTTTGAACTATTACGAAAAAATCCGTAAATTATTTTTTTTCACCTCTTCCAGTTTGAGACGCCAAAACCACTTTAAAGGGTATATCTGGTGAATAATAGGGTGTCTGGTTAAAATTTGTAGCTGATTAGAGGCTTTTCCTTTTCTTCACCCCCTCCCCTGTCTGCCAACATCCGATTCATTCTCACTATGCAGAGTATTAAAATTTGTGATTTTCGACAAATAATTAGTACACAATCTTCGTGTGGTAGTAATCATAGGGTGAAAGCAGCCTGGGTCAGAGTTAGGGGGGGTATGTCATTTAGAAATGGAATATCCTTATAAATCGTTAAGTATGTTATATTTTATTTATTTTATGAAAGTTTTTTTCAACCCTTAACATTTTACCAATAAAGGGTGAGCGACCACTAATACTTATCCTACATTAATAATGCCAATACCCTTTCGATCCCCAAATCAATTTTTGTCCGATTTATACGCTATTACGAAAAAATCCATAAAATATTTTTTCCACCCCTTCCAGTTTGAGACGCCAAAACCCCTTTAAAGGGTATATCTGGTAAATAATAGGGTGTCTGGTTAAAATCTGTAGCTGATTAGAGGCTTTTCCTTTTCTTCACCCCCCTCCCCTGTCTGCCAACATCCGATTCATTCTCACTATGCAAAATATTAGAATTTGTGATTTTCGACAAAATATTAGTACACAATCTTCATGTGGTAGTAATCACAGGGTGAAAGCAGCCTGGGTCAGAGTTAGGGGGGTGTGACATTTAGAAATGGAATGTCCTTATAAATCGTTCGGTATGTTATATTCTATTTATTTTATAGAAGTTTTTTTCAACCCTTAACATTTTACCAATAAAGGGTGAGCAACCACTAATACTTACCCTACATTAATAATGCCAATACCCTTTCGATCCCCAAATCAATTTTTGTCCGATTTATACGCTATTACGAAAAAATCCATAAAATATTTTTTCCATTCCTTGCAGTTTGTGACGTCAAAACCCCTTTAAAGGGTATATCTGGTAAAAATAGGGTGTCTGGTTAAAATCTGTAGCTGATTGGAGGCTTTTCCTTTTCTTCACCCCCCTCCCCTGTCTGCCAACATCCGATTCATTCTCACTATGCAAAGTATTAAAATTTGTGATTTTCGACAAAAAATTAGTACACAATCTTCGTGTGGCAGTAACCATAGTGTGAAAGCAGGCTGGGTCAGAGTAAGGGATGGGTATGACATTTAGAAATGGAATGTCCTTATAAATCGTTAAGTATGTTATATTTTATTTATTTTATGGAAGTTTTTTTAAACCCTTAACATTTTACCAATAAAGGGTGAGCAACCACTAATACTTACCCTACATTAATAATACTAATACCCTTTCGATCCCCAAATTAATGTTTGTCCGATTTATACGCTATTACAAAAAAGTCCATAAATTTTTTCCACCCTTTACAGATTAACCACTAAAGGGTTAGCGATCACTAATACTTACCCTACATTAATAATACTAATACCCTTTCGATCCCAAAATTAATGTTTGTCCGATTTATACGCTATTACAAAAAAGTCCATAAATTTTTTCCACCCTTTACAGATTAATTCGTCAAATCCCCCTTTAAAGGGTTAATTTGATGCATAACAGTGTTTGATTAAAATTTGNATCAATTTTTGTCCGATTTATACGCTATTACGAAAAAATCCATAAAATATTTTTTCCACTCCTTCCAGTTTGAGACCCCAAAACCCCTTTAAAGGGTATATCTGGTAAATAATAGGGTGCCTGGTTAAAATCTGTAGCTGATTAGAGGCTTTTCCTTTTCTTCACCCCCCTCCCCTGTCTGCCAACATCCGATTCATTTTCACTACGCAAAGTATTAAAATTTGTGATTTTTGACAAAAAATTATTACACAATCTTCGTGTGGCAGTAACCATAGGGTGAAAGCAGGCTGGGTCAGAGTTAGGGGGGGGGTATGACATTTAGAAATGGAATGTCCTTATAAATCGTTAAGTATGTTATATTTTATTTATTTTATGGAAGTTTTTTTAAACCCTTAACATTTTACCAAAAGGGTGAGCAACCACTAATACTTACCCTACATTAATAATGCTAATACCCTTTCGATCCCCAAATCAATTTTTGTCCGATTTATACGCTATTACGAAAAAATCCATAAAATATTTTTTCCACCCCTTCCAGTTTGAGACGCCAAAACCCCTTTAAAGGGTATATCTGGTAAATAATAGGGTGTCTGGTTAAAATCTGTAGCTGATTAGAGGCTTTTAATTTTCTTCACCCCCCTCCCCTGTCTGCCAACATCCGATTCATTCTCACTATGCAAAATATTAGAATTTGTGATTTTCGTCAAAAAATTAGTACACAATCTTCGTGTGGTAGTAATCATAGGGTGAAAGCAGCCTGGGTTAGAGTTAGGGGGGTGTGACATTTAGAAAGGGAATGTTCTTATAAATCGTTAAGTGTGTTAAATTTTATTTATTTTATGGAAGTTTCTTTCAACCCTTAACATTCTACCAATAAAGGGTGAGCAACCACTAATACTTAACCTACATTAATAATGCCAATACCCTTTCCATGAGCAAATCAATTTTTGTCCGATTTATACGCTATTACGAAAAAATCCATAAAATATTTTTTCCACCCCTTCCAGTTTAATTCGCCAAATCCCCCTTTAAAAGGTTAATTTAATGCATAACAGTGTTTGGTTAAAATTTGGAGATGATTTCAGGGCTTTTGAGACTCTAGCTGCAATAGTCAAAACATATCTGGGGGCGTAATTTTGCAGAAATCGCACCCCTGAGAAATAATTAAATAGTGTGGTTTCTATCTCCTAATTGTACTTGCTGAGAATTGGACGATTACATCATTACAAAATATTCTATAAAAGGCAATGCGGGGGGAACAAGGGGGAACGATTGCAAGCGCGAAAGCGTTAATAAAATTGAGAATAACACCCACATGACACAAGAGGGGGCGAGTCTGACCAATAAGAGGCGAAAATCTAACGAGCGGAAGTGCTATAAGAAAAGCATTGGGAGATAAGGAATTTAGCCCCTAGATATCCTACTTACAACTATCTTTTTAGGATTGAGCCTACTTCCTTCCGATGTAATTATGTGATCTAGAAATTCTGCTTCCTTTTTTAACAATTCTGACTTATCTAGCAGTACTACAAAAAACAATAACTCACTAACACATTTCAAGTGCGCACCTCTTTTATTTATGATTGACTAAACCTGCTGAAGGACACGCAAATCAGTCTCCTAAACTAGAAATAGATAGCAAAACATCAACTAATTAAAATAATAAATACTAAAAAGATAATTATGTTATCATCAAATAAAACCCAATTTGAACGTTGTGACGTTTTAGTCATATGATTTTTGTTCAGAATGAATAGTTTCAATTTATTATAAAAAAAATAGTNGTTATAAAAATAACTATAAATAAATAATAAATAATCAACTAAATAATAAATAAATAAATTATTTATGTTTACTGCATTTGGCAGCAGCAAGAATAAAGAGGGGATCCGCGTAAGGCTTCTGGATTTTTCCTTTCAAAATGCAATTTAGTTTCTTAATATAACTGAATAAAATAAGCAGGGCTGTAATTTTGAAAAAGTATTTTTGTCTGTCAATATGAAATCGTCAATTTTAATAAAATCCAGTAACTTCTTCAATACACAAGTTTGGTGCAGAAGACCCGGTAGCACCTGCAACGCTTGATTGGTAACAGTTCTAATCAAAGCTGTAAAATTACTAGAAGGGTGAAACAATGAATCACCCTTGTACTCTTTGCAATGAACAAACACATTTTCAGGTAATTCGCGTGTTGTTTCCATAAGAGACTTACACGAATTACAAGAAAATTTACTAAAGAAGGGTTTGGCCACAAAATTAGCAACGTACGGCGTAGCAAAGTCATTCTCAACAAGGGAGGGAAGCTCTATTTGACGTAACTGTCTCTGTAACATCCTTCTGTTCCTTTCCTTCCACATCGTGTCGTTCGGCGACAAAACGTTTGCCCTTTCGAAACATTCTCATCACATACAGTTAGCTGCTACGGAACGTGGTGAGGAAAGATTGTTTAAAAGGATGGTTTTAAAGGATGCGACAAAGGAAGAACAGGTGGGATTTCTCACTGAATGGTTTCTAATTTGTGAGAAAAAATTCTCCATGGGATCTTGATTAAAATTCCTGGGAGAACTTGATTGAAAGGACCCTTTTAATCTTTCCCACAAATACAGAAAACCTTCCGAGTTGAAATCCAGTTCTTCAGGCTAGGAATGATGGTTTTGATATTGTTGGCTTTGAAGGACATGGTTTGCAGGACAGCAATAGCAGGCTGTCAGAACTGAAAGTGATCGGAATTGTGTTTCACCATGCACCGTAGTCGTTTACCGATAGAGGATTTCACCTGTGAGCCATTGAAGCTATCAAAAAGCATGTCGAAGAACAGCAAGAGATCGGCGGTGTCATTTGCGGAAGGGTCTAAAATAATAAAAAAAAAAAAATACAGGGAATCTTTCGGTACGAAAGGGCTGTAACATGTCCTGGAACGCATGGCGCCAACAACGGTGTGGCTAAACACTTGCGTTGCAATTTTTACCTTCATTTTCCGAATTTTATGAGGTAGTACGTGCTCGTCTGTTAACTTGTAGCACTGCCTATAAAGACCCTGTTGCTGATCTATCCGATATAATTGCAGTATATGTGACCAGCTCGCTACTTTCTCTTTGCCGTGCTGCGTGAAATGTAAATAGTAAAACTGTTCCTAATACCCCTCAGCAGATCAGGTGGATCGAATATTGGAACAACTTCTTCACCATCGATTACATAACCGAAATATCGACACCTCCCCCCCCCCCCGGAACGAAGGCACTCTGCCCTTGTATCACTGAGGAGAGTGTTGATAGCGGCTCGGTTGGTAGATCCCTGATCGCCTATAGGTGCAACTACTTTCAGTCCAATGCTATGGTGACGCCGAACAAGGTCTTTTATAAGCCGAACCAAGTCTACAGTAGCAGTTGTACCTTCACAAAATCAAAAAAAAAAACAGGTTGTTTCCAACCACTCCGAATGCCTTTGATCATAAATACCACAGCATGGTCAGCAAAGCGATTCTTACGAAAGCCTCCGCCCAAATCTACAAAACCTTCAACAAAGTCCAGCTGTTTGGAGTACTGAAGTGCAGGTTGCAAAGAAATTTCGTCAAACATGAGTACACAGAATTTATCCGGATTCTTCAGTTTGGACACCGTCGTTCGCAAATGCTCAAATATGTGGTCGTTCATTCCAGGGAAAAGTGGAATTGACTGCAATATTTGACCAAGCGTTATACGTGATGGCAAACTGAAAAATTGGGATGAAAACCGGTACGCTTTCCCACTCTGCTTGTAAAGTGACAATGCAAACACTTTGTCGTTAACTGACGTCCCTGGGGTTGCAGCTTCTAGTTTCTTAATTGATACTTCAAAAAGTGAAGAGTAGAATCATTCACGCCCTCTAAATAATTTAGCAGATGCCCGTTCTTCTTCACCAAAGCTGTCGCATTACTGTTACTAGTTCTCAAAACCTTACGAAGTTTACGAATCTTGCCCAGAACAGTTGATCCCCTCTTACAATCTTGCCCAATCCCTGAAAAAAATCATTGCACTTCAATAACCATGTAACTAAGCTTTTGAAATTTACATATTGCTAATCACATATAGTGATGCACTTTTTGCATTTTAATGTGTATAAATAAATTAGCTAAAGACAGGTATATTTGTATAAACAAAGAAATTGTTCTTTACCTAATTTAGTACTGCTTCCTCCTTCTATAGGGGGTGCTAACATTTCAGTAACTTGCAGAAGTACTAGCTTCTGTATTGTCCATTGTGACTGTACTTTCTATAACAAATAATTATATGTTTTGGATATTTGAAACTGTTATCTGCATAATTACCTGCAGTTGAAACAATTCTTCTTTTTCCCCCATATGTTTTCACTGGATGCAGTACTTTTTCATTCTTTAATGATACTTCAGGAAAATGGAAACCGGCATCTTGATCTTCAACTCCTATGGGAACTGCATAATCTAGGTAGAACATTTCAAATTAATTTTTGATTATTTCTTACAACTGAAATGCTTACAAGGTAAATACAAAATTGGCACTGCCTGGCGTCTTAAGTTTCCCATTTGCCCTTTTGCATATGGGGTGGAAATGCCGGCCACACACCCCATAATGGTGTACTGTACGACACTGTTTTTCTGCGTTGGTCAGAAAACACCCTTTCCACCCATACGCATTGCAAATGGGGTTGTTTGGGAAAATTGTACCTACAAGAATTACAACAAATAAATGTACTCTCTTGTATACTGAACATCATTGCATTATTACCTTGGGGTAATTTCCTCACATCTTTCGACGCAGCATATCCTTCTTTGTATTTCTATCTTTTATTAGCTACAATAATATCAACAGCAAATTAATAAACAATGACCACCTATTAAGAGTTTTAACAAGTTTTGATTCGATGAGCAGTTTCTAACCAGCACTATTTCAGAAAACAATTACTTATTGTAAAGCATGATTGAAGTACTTAATACATTACTTACTTTCAGGGTAGGTAAAAGCACTTCCCACCAAAATGTTAAACTATTACAACTTGCGAAACTACACACTATTGCTCAATATACGCCATAACTCATAGATCATAGATAATAGACATACAAAGTCGCCATAACTAGTGGGGAATTCCGCCGGCAATCGCAACCGCTGTTGCGTCATCTGTTGTCGTTTCACTAAAATGATATTGTAATTTAAAAACTGTCATGGGGTAAACTTAGGTGTCGCTGACGCTCGACATTTCATAGAGGACTCTAACATTTCATATCCTGATCAAAGAATACAGACTCATAGAAGCCCACATCAGTGGGATTTGGTGTCGCACGTGTCGCAGTAGAATGCTCAGTTCTAACTGCGACCGTAGGAGTCGCATCGATTGAGAATAAACAATTTCATCGATTGTAGTATAATTGCCATTTTATAATATTTTATCATTATCAATATTTTCTATTCTGACTGTTGCTATTCCCTGAAATGTAAATATTGAACATCATTTTTATAATAATCAGCTACTAATTAAAATATTTTTCATCCTGAAAGAAAAAATTTTTATGTGCACCCCTACTCATAACTACTCTGGTCGACGCATGACCAACGACTGCTGACAATTCCATAGATAATAGATCTACAAAGGGTAATAGATGGTCAACGCGAAATGCGCTGACTTGCGCGCCCTCCGGCAGGCTTATTCAACACTAAATAAAAAAGGCGCGCACTTTAAATGTGTTAGTTATTTATTGTTTTTCGTAATGTGTAAGTTAAATTGAAAAATGGATAAGAAACAACGCAATTTTCCTTTTTTATAAAAGAAAACACATTGTTTCTTTTGTAAAAAAGGAAATACATTGTTACTTGTCCATTTTTCACCTTAATATAAGAACTTGCGAATTTATAAGTGCAAAAGTAATAATAAGTGAAATAGTAAAAAATATTTATTAAATCTAACAAATACACTTGTACAAAATAAAATATTTTATGTAATTTGAACAGACAATCGGCCAAATAGAAAAGATCACAAAACAGAAGAAACAGTAATATAGTTCAACTTAATAGTAACACTTTAAACTTTTAACAATTTTCAGTAGTAAGAAGAAGTATGCATAAAAATTGAACGTTAGTCAAACTTTTTGGAAACATTTACCTGAAATTGTGGCAAGACAATTTTAAGAGAGGCTCGTAGGGGGCCGGCGATCATCAGTGGCTGTAAAATCTGTCGAAATAATGAAAATTATACTTAGAAAGGTACCGCATGGAATACGTTCAAGAAAAGGGATGCATAAAATTGAACGTTGGTCAAACTTTTTGGAATTATTTACCTGAAATTGTGGCAAGACAACTTAAAGAGAGGCTCATAAGGGGGCCGGCGATCATCAGTGGCTGTAAAATCTGCAAAAATAATGAAAATTATGCTTAGAAAGATACCACACGGAATACGTTCAAGAAAAGACAATAGGGATGATGACTGATTTTCAAAAACTACTCCACGATGTTTGTAGGTAACTGCTTTATACAAAATAAATTTTATTTCCGAAAAGAATTCAGGTTTTTAAGGAAAAATTAGCGTTTTAAAGAATACGATTTAAACTTTACGCCAAAACGATAGAATAGTAATGGCGTCTATGTGTGACGTCACCGTTTCGTAAACAGTTGACACGTTGCATGTTTACATGCATTGAGATACATTAAATTAATTATTTTGAGCGATAGTTATCATGAATTCTGATGAGTATCGATGGTGTGCGGTTCCTTAATGTAATAATACATCGATAAAAACTCCGAATAAGTTGTTCATTATCGTTCCAATGAAAAAAAAAGTGAGAAATACGTGGCTTAATCTTGCAAGGCGAGACCAAGCAGCTATATCTTCAAAATCTGTAATTTATTTCTTTGAAGACCATTTCGATGTAGGTATTTAAATCATTTACTACTTTTAAAATGTTTGATGTGTCCAGTAAGCATAATGTCGAGATTAAAAGCAGTTTGTAAATGTCACTGTTGATTAAATTTGTGCTAAACTTGCTATCAGCTACGCAAAAGCAACCCTTTTGTAGTCCTGTCAAATACATTTGCATCTGAATCTGTGCATTAAATTTTTCTGTTGGTTTTCCATTTTTAACATAATTTTGATATGTTTTATCACTTGTGGGGCATTTAATTTCAATAACACTATCTTCACAGATCCCATCTGGTGATCCTGCTATCATGAAGTACTCATTAGACAACATGAGCCCACACTTCTTTATTTTCTTGCCAAGTTGCATGCTGACAGTTTTTCGGACTTCGTTTTCTAATGTCCTACCACGTTTCATAGCAGCGTTGTCTGGAATACTCCCTCTCATTATCAATGCTATAAGAGTTCCATCATTTTTCTTACACCGACTAAATTCATAAACTCGTGATGCTGTAATTCTACCATAACGCAATTCAAACCAAAGCTTGCTATGATGTTGTTCTCTGGTTTCTACCTCTATTTGAGTAATAGTTTCATCAGACAGTACTAATTTTTCCAGAAATATCTCGCAACATTTCTCTTTATATGTCAGCACAAGTTGATGCATTGATAAATTTTGAATACTATTCCAAACTTAATCAGATTGATATTTTAATAGCTCACAATTATTGAGTTTTCTTTTTCTTCCCATATCCAAAAACTTATTAAGAATACTACTA
This sequence comes from Agrilus planipennis, assembly GCF_000699045.2. Lineage (NCBI taxonomy): Eukaryota > Metazoa > Arthropoda > Insecta > Coleoptera > Buprestidae > Agrilus > Agrilus planipennis. Next base: position 87,230 of record NW_020438978.1, on the reverse strand, counting down.
TTTGATGGTAAGCTAGGTGCACCATTTGACAATTCCTTTGCTGTTATACACTTGAGACTATTTCCAACCCTGGACAGTTTGGATTTTTTCCAGTAACATGCGACAGCTGTACAGGATGGCTCTTCACTCCTCCGGTGAATCCACATGAGGCAAGCTATTGAGTGCTTGCAACCTCCTTTAGACGCAACGCAATCGTGACATTGCACAGAGATAACTACTTCTTCTTCTTCGTCCACTACTACTGAGACAGCGTGCAATTTCGCATGTACCTTATGTTCTGGGCAAATTTTACCCTTTACAGTACAAATTTTCCCATCACGCTTTAGCTGTACATAGCTCACAGCGTCATCACCATATGATGGTCTTGAAGATCTGAAATTAACAGAGAACATTAATCGTAATACTTTTCCTTTTTAAATTGAGGTTATAAATGATCGCCTTTAGAGATCAAATAGGTAAGTGTATGTCTTTTTGAGGAAATTACGGTCGGAAATTATGTCTTGATTTATAAATATAAACAATACTTACATGGAAGTTTTAATATTTCGAAATTCAGACGAGCAGAAATCGTTGTTTAATGCGAAAAATCCTCCCAAGATCAATAAATCGATCCTTGGCAAATTTGAGCTATTTGCCTTGATAAATCCTTGTTCCATAGCTAACTTTTCTTTTTCGGACTCTTATAATAACACAATACTAATTTTTTAACTATCAAAAATCAGATAAATGGAGCTTTAGTGTCTTTNGCAATTCCGTCTGCTTCTATTCCTCTACCAGAAGAAGTTCTACAAAACATTTTTTTTTAGAACTTAAGTTTCACAACAACAAATTACAATACCTGCCACTTTCGTTGGAACCGCTGTTACTTCAGGAAAATGGAAAGCGGCATCTTGACCTTTAACTCCTGCAGGAACTGTATAATCTACGTAGAACATTTCAAATTAATTTGACCCCGTAATAGTGTAGACTGTACATCACGGTTTTTCTGTGTTGGGCAGAAAACATCCTTTCTTTACTTATTGTAAAGCATGATTGAAGTACTTAATATATTACTTACTTTCAGGATAGGTAAAAGTACTTTTCACAAAAATTTTAAAATATAACAAGTTGTGAAACTACTCACTATTGCTCAATAACGCCACAACTACTGGGGAATTCCTCCGATAATCGCAACCGCCGTCGCATCATCTGTTGTCGTTTCAGTAAAATGTATGTCGCCTAGTATGTCGGTAATGTCGATTTTGGTAATTTAAAAAATTTAAAAACTTACGTGGGGTAAACTTAGGTGTCGCTCGCGCTCGACATTTCATACCCTGATCTGAACATTCTACTGCGACACCAAATCCCACTGATGTGGGCTTCTATTGGTCTGTATTCTTCATTGAAATTAATATGTATATCCATAGTGTATATCTATTATCTATGGTCTTCACAGATGCGTGACGGATGACTGACACCTCAGCTTAACGTTTTAAACTATTATCTATGACTATTATTAAATTTTAGAAATCACCGATCAAAATTCGCGGCAGCTGGAGCTCTTCAGAATGGGCTGAACGTTTCCAAGGATTCCGCATTTTTTAACATTGTAGCTTTGCACTATTGCACTGTAGTGTCACCCTATGGTGACGCCTCATTTTATGGTGACAGTCTGTTAAGGTGATCCACAAATTATTTGACCGCTAATTTGGTAATATGGTGCTAATTAAGGATGTAAGGATGGTTTAAGGATATACAATAAAAGCATCTCCAAATAAAGTTGCACAGTTGTACTACAGTAAATTCTCAAGAAAAAGGTCAATTTTGAAAATATAACGGGTATATAGATGCCTTTTTGATTGATTTCACTGAAATGAACAGTTTTCTATTTTCAGAAGGCAATTTCATTTATCATAAATGTTTTCTAAGAAGAACACGCCTTATCTAAAAGCATTTGGTTTAGTAAAGCAGCAGATGGTTAATGATATAGAAGAGATTGTACATGACCACGAAGAAAAGGAAAAACTGTATATTTCTTTAGATGAGAAAATGGCAAATGATGAACGATTTACAGAAATTAGGTCTTTTATTGAAGAAATAAAAGATGGACAATTAAAATTATTATATTTAAAAAATGAAGTAAACAAAATAAATACACTACAAAGACAAACGATATCAAATGTAAAGGACATAAAAGAAAAATTTAAATATATACGGGAATAACTGAATTTGATTTTTTTTCAAGGTTGTGTGTATTGGCAACGTATATTATGTAGTTTATAATATATATTCATTATTTGTCTTGTTGCTTTCATTAAAGGTTGTATGATTTCCTAACTTGATAACCTAAGTCACACGAAAATCAATCCACCGGAATGCAAGATTACTAAGTTGAAAATATACAAGCCATATTTACCCATTATTGAAAAACTCTTAAATCAATTTAAAGTACAGTTTAAGTTTATATTTGAAACCTGGCGCTACATGAAAATACACATTTTAACAAAATCTCACAGTCAAAGAAAAAAAGAGAGTAATGAGACAACTTTAAAAAACGTAATATACCATGTACCTAATATGTGCAATGAAAATTTGAATGACAGAATGTTAAATGTAGGTATCTTAAAAATATGCACTGTTTTATAATATTCCTTATTATATTGCAGCTTCAAAAGAATATAAGTGTAACCAATGTTAAGGAAAGTATAAAATATTAATATGTTGTATTTTTGTCTTAGCGACAATCTTTAAATTTGAAATTATTTTTATAATTAACATTTTTGTTTTGTTTTCTTGTCGCAGTTGATAAAAGTGCATAAACATGTCACGTTTTTCAAAACACTATGTCAAATGTAGGCTTAGTTTTTACTATATGCATTTTTATAAATTTTATTTTTGATGAATTTATCTCACTCGAAATCATGGGAAGGGTACCAATACAACGAAAATTAACTTAATAACGTATGAATTTATGCAGACTACTTACATGTTTTTTTAAAAATTAGTTTTGGGTTTTATTTTATCCACACAAATAAAATATTGTAGCACAATAGCCTCTTCGGGTTAAATCTAGGTTTACCTATTATTTTGGGAACCCGCCCTTAGCGGGCGTGCCCCGCAAGCGGGCGGCACGTTTTTTTACAAATACCATTTAAAAATATGCTTAGAATTTTAGGTAGGTGATAAATTGACGTTTTAAAATGTTATACCTAAAAGCTGATCCTTACCGTAAACGAATTAGGGTTTGGGCAACCTGAAATATCTATAACAAAATATATTAAATCCCAACAAGGGGCAGTAGCTAACCGTCGATAATAATCACATTAAGCGATAATGGACACGTAACAATTTTCACTTGCCGAATTTTCAGTTGAGAAAACCTCATTTAAAATTGTTATATATTTATAAATGGGTCGAATATATGCCATTTTATGTTGAAAAATAAAAATTCAATTTTCCTTTTTTTTAACAGAACTAATGGGCGCATAATTATGATACTAACTTATTTAGAGCCCGCATAGGACGCACAACTTATTGGTGAAATTTAAATCAGAGGATCGGGTGCCAGATTCACACGACTTTATTATGTTACTATATATCCATCTATATATCTCTTATCTATGTATTTATGCCACCTGATGCCATAGACATATATTAATGGACGTGCCTTAGCCGTATGTCATTGTAATAATTTCTTGGCTCGAAAAGTGAGAGAGATCGCAGAGATCGTATGCTTTCGGACTAGTGCCTCTTGCATAACACGCTTACGGACTATCGTGAGAGAGATGGATATTGTCCGAAACTTTGTTCCATCTCTTACTTTTATTGTACCTTTCTAAGTATAATTTTCATTATTTTTACAGATTTCACAATCACCGATAATTTTCGCTCTTCCACGAGCATCCCTTTAAGTTGTCCTGCCACTGATTTTGGTAAGTTTTTATGCATACTTGCGACTTTTTTACAAGGTATTTTGAACTATAATTTGCATTATTTTCAGTCACCAACGATGACGTTCCTTCTTCACTTTTGACTTCGATGACTTTTGTGGCCTTTTCTATTTGCTCAATTATCTGTTCAAATTACATAAAATATTTTATTTTGTACAAGTATATTTGTTAACATTCAATAAATTTTTTTTACTATTCTTTCACTTATTATTACTTTTACTCTTTAAAATTCGCAAATTCTTATGTTAAGGTGAAAAATGGACAAGTAACAATGTATTTCCTTTTTTACAAAAGAAACAATGTGTTTTCTTTTATAAAAAAGGAAAATTGCGTTGTTTCTTATCCATTTTTCACTTTAACTTACACATTACGAAAAACAATAAGTAACTAACACATTTGAAGTGCGCACCTTTTTTATTTAGTATTGACTAGGAAGGCGCGCAAATCAGCGCATTTCGAGTTGACCATCTATACCCTTTGTATATCTATTATCTATGGGCATGTCCATTAGTAAACGTCGACCGTCGGTGCCTCATGCCATCTTATCTATGTCTAAATGTATATCTATGAATTGTAAATGCTGTCGTGTAAAGATAAAGTGTAAATATGGTATAACGGCGCAAACATCGGAAAAAAAACAATTTCTTTTTGCATTGTGGTTTCTCGTTCTCGATAGTTGATAGTTTTGTGAGGATAAAAATAATATTCACGACACTCGCTTTCTAATGGGTGGAACTACCATGCTTCTTTTGAGAAAATCGGCTTTTTAAGCTTATTTACAACATAGGCTACACAGCAACTTAGTTTTAATAAATAAAAGGAATGAAAATATGGAGGATTTAAAAAAGACCGGCCAAACTTCTAAAACTCATTTTAATAAAGGGGACAAAAAGCACATTGAATCAAAGCAACAATATGAAGAATTAATTAATAATGCCATGGAAAATGATTTTCATAAAAAATTCAGTGATGAGAATAATGAAAAGTATGAAACAAAATCATATTTATTTTCAATAAAAATTCAACTGGATGGTATATCATTTAGCTTATTCTTAATGGCTCTTTTCAGTCGCCTTTATAAACTTCAAGAACCTAATTATATTGTGTAAGTATGTTTTATGAATGTTTTTATATATATTTTTACAGTATATTAATTTCAGTTTTGATGAGCTCCATTATGGCAAATATGTTTCAATGTATATCCAAAATACTTTTTATTTTGCATCTAATCCATCATTTGGAATTCAGTTAATTTCTCTGTTATCATATCTATGTGGATATGATGGTAATTTTAAATTTGATACAATTGGTAAAGCTTACAGTCCAGAAATTCCATTGTTTGCACTTCGCATTGTCCCTGCATTTTTTGGCAGTTTGCTTGTACCATTGGCATACCATATACTTTTAGAATTGAAGCTGTCTCAGTGGACTGCACTACTGGGAGCACTTTTAATTTTATTTGATAATGCATTCCTAACACAAAGCAGATTTATATTAATGGAGACAATTCTTATATGTTTTGCTGTTTGTGGTATTTTTTGTATACTTCGCTTTTGCAAGTATAAACACAATCCCTATTGTTTTCATTGGTGGCTTTTGATGTTTATTGCCTGGATTTTTCTTACTTTGGCAGTATGTGTAAAGTATGTGGCTTTTTACACATATTGTTTGGGAATTGTGCTGGTGTTACACAATTTTTGGAATATTGTGCCGTCTAGAAATACTTCCGATAAGTCATTGTTTATACAGTTCTGCATACAAATCATTTCAGCCATCATTATTCCTTTTATGGTTTATTTGGCAGTATTTTATGTTCATTTAAGTGTATTATACAAAGCAGGTCCACATGACAATGTTCTCACAAGTGCTTTTCAGGCATCTCTTGAAGGAGGGTTAGCTTCAATCACTAAAGGTCAACCAATCACTGTTGCACATGGATCTCAGATAACATTGAGGTAATGCATTATTTTTATATAATTTATTATTATTATCTCTATATCTGCAGAGGTAATACAGACTACCAGTTCACAGGACTGAAACTTACAAACCAACTAATGCAAATAATTTACTAACTAAAAGCTGTAGGCATTTTGAAAATTGTTTATTCTATTTTATAGTATTTGATAAAAAAAACACAAAATAAATAAAATAACAAAAATATAATATAATGCATTCGATTCTTACTACTTGTTCATTCGTTTTCCGTACGAGAAAAATTTGAATTATGACTTTTTAATAATTTTTAGAATTTACAAATAATTTTTTAAAATGCATAATGACAAAATAATGATCACTTATAAATATCTGTATGTAAGATTAAAAAAGGATGAAAGGAGGTGGTCTAAATGATCTCTTCTAAATGAACGCTTCTAATCTTTTCTTTTCCGCTGCGCCCACTATCCATGTTTCGCACCCGTACGGCGCCGTGCTCCAAACATACACCTTTAACAACCTTTTTTGAATTTCTAAATTAATCGTTAGCAAGTACAGAAGTGACTTCTTTTATTGAAGGCGACTCGACCCTGCGCTATCCTCTGCTTACTACTCCTTCCATCCTGACTTATCTGACTTTCTAGATACCTAAAATCGGTTACTGCTTCTAATTTTTCATCTCCTATCTTTATATTCGCTATTTCTCTACTTTTTCCTCCCTTGCATAAAAGTATTTTTGTTTTATTTTTATTTATTTTCGTACAGTACTGTTTAGTTAGTACCACATTCATTTTATTATAGCTATCTCTAACTGCTTGCTCAATGCTAACACTGCTATATCATCTGCAAATCTAAGCATACTAATCTTTTGCCCCTGTATATCGATCTCTACAGTTTACTGTCTTTAATGATGTTGATTACGTCTTGCAGCCCCATCTCTATAAATGCCTGTTGCTCTTTATACAAACTAAGTATCACTCTTCTATCTTTGTAACTCATCCCTACATTTTTAAGTATATTTAACATCTTGTCCCATTTAACATTGTCAAAAGCTTTTTCTAAATCTACAAATCCTATGTACGCCCTCTTTCTTTTTTGTATCGTTTTCTCTATTGTTACCCGTAAAGCTAGAACCTAAATTGATCTGCCCCTAATAGTTCTTCCGCCCTTTTTTCCATCCTCCTCTGTACAATTCTAGTTAAGATTTTTGACGCATGAGAAGTTAAGCCAATTGTTCAAAATGTTTCGCTCCTATTCGCGCCTCTCTTTGTAGGCATGGTTACTACCACGTTCAGTTTATAATCCTCTGAAACTTTCCCCTTCTCGTAAATGTGATAAACTTGCTTAAACATACGATCTCTAACCTCTTGTCCTTCATGTTTTATAATTTCCCCCTGTACCCCATCTACACGTGGCACCTTATTATTCTTTTTTAATGCTACATCGAACTCTTCTCTCATCAAGGGGTAACCTAGTTCATCTAACATCATATTATATATCTCTTAACTCATGGCCTTCGTATAGGTTCTCTAAATATTTTTTCCACCCATCTGCCTTTTCCTCATTTTCTATCAAAATGACCCCTGCCTCGTTTCTTATATTATTACTACTGTACCCTACATCTCTAACATTCCTTTTAATTATATTATATGCCTTATCGGTTTTACTTACTTCAAACTTTTGTTCTACTTCTTTACACATCCTATCAATCCACTGTTCCTTAGCTACCCTACACTTCCTAATTATTTCCCATTTCATAGCCTTCTATCTTTTTTGCCTTTCTTCGTCTGTTCTGTTTTTGTATTTTCGCCTTCCTTCTATTAATCATAAAATCTCATTTGTTATCCAGGGTTTCCTACTTTTTGTTTAAGACCTATTATATCTGTGCTGCTGACTTTAGGCACGTTTTAATGCAGTTCCATTCTGTCTCCATGTCCCTATCATTCGTTTCTCCCGCCGCCTTTAGTATTTCGTCTGTCCATTTACCTAGTCTATCACGCGTTTCGTTACATTTTAGGTTTAAGTCAAGACCTTCTTTTCCACCTTCCTTCTTTTTCAGAATTTTCAATTTAAGATTGGTCTTCATAACTACTACTAAGTTATGATCGTTATCTGTATCTGCTCTTGGATAACTCTACAGTCATTCACTTGATTTTTAAATCTTTGCCTAACAAGTATGTAATCTAACTGATATCTCCCTAAATCACCTGGCACCTTCCACGTATAGCTCCTCCGAACGTGGTGGTTCAATAAAGTATTCGCGACGGTTAAGTTATATTTATCGCAAAATTCTACAAGCCTGTCTTCCCTATCATTTCTATTGCCTAATCCAAAAGAACCTGCTATTGCACCCACTTTAAAAGATATAAGTATTTTTATTACAAACAACTGTCCGATTAAACGTATCGTTATAGTGTGGCTTAATTGCACATTTATTTAATTCCAATTTTGAAAATCTTTCATAATTTACAGCTCACACGCCATTTAACGTTTCAGCTAAAGTTTTTCTGTTTCATATCCCTCTAGGCATGATATAAATTGACTGACCTGTACAGGGGGTAGCGAATAACTCCCATTTTAACTTTTAATAAATAAAAATAAAGGGTGGAAAAGATTAATAAATAATTGATCATGAAGTCCCAACTCCACCCCTTTAACTAAACGATTTGCATAATTTATTATTTAAACATTAATTATATGATTTTACAAATAATCTGTTTCGTTCAAATTAAATATTCTATTATATTATAAATTAGTTGCGTTTATTATTTTTAAAATTGTTGTACTCACAGCTGTGGCCCGTAGTTAAACAGCGCAAAGTTGAACTCAATTTACAATAAAAATATAAGTATAAAAGGGATAATACTTGCGATCATGTACAACCTCGTTAACTTGTTAAATACAATAATCCAAATCAGCTCTCGAAATTGATTCGACAGCCTTGAAAAGCTTGGAGAAGGAGCTGATAGCGCGGATAGACAATACAATCTAGGGTTCAGAACTACGACCCTTGAAAAAATTTTCATTTTCTCGGCTCCTACTGAGCTGATTTTAATTTTTTTTAAAGCGATGTCCAGAAAATTAATGTTTGATTTTTCATATTTCCAAAAGCCCGTTATTGTTGTTAGTCATTTGTGTTTTGCCGCTTGGAAAACTTCCTCCCCTTCAACAAGATCTTCATTTAGTTATTCTTGCTCGTTCAAATCTTAATCAGGTCATTAAAAGACAATTTGTTGGTAATCGAAATTGTCAGATTTTTTCATTTTCATTAAAGTAAATTAATAGTTTCAAAACTAACAATAACGAGCTTTTGAATTAACCATAAAAATTTTCGAGATATTGGTTTAAAAAAATTAAAATTGGTTCAGCAGAAGCCGAGAAAATGGAAAGTTCTAAACGCTGGATTTTACTGTGTCTCCGCGCTGTCAGCTCCCTCTCCGAACTTATTTGTTAATTCATGTAGTGTATGTGCTAAGACTAATGAAGTCCTTGGTCAAAAAACAGTCCTGATATCCTTATATTTTTATTGTAAATTGATTTCAACTTTGCGCTGTTATAGTTCCGGTTCAAATTCTATCAAAATAATTTTTTTATGAAAGAAACGACTTTTCGAGAAAAAATATCCAGAACTTTAAACAATTCTCTAGGTTCTCCAAATCAACGGGTTTCAATTTGGCAAAAATATAGACGCTCCTCTGCTGCGTAAATTCTTATTATTATTAGGCAAAAACTGTAAATTCATAATAAAGAGTTCTTTTAGCCAAGTATGAAGGTCTTAGGAGTAATGGAAGTGTATAAAAGAAATCCGCAACTTAATATATATTTTTATTCTTTATTGTAACTGTTTACATTTTTGCCAAGGAAAAAAATGAATTTTGTGATTTGCAAACAATTGCACCTTATAAGAAATTTAATTACCTACGAAAAATTTTCTTCCTCATAACTTTTTTCCTAGGGCTGTAAAAATCTGTTCTTCGGTATTAGATAGAATTACGTCCGCTGCACTGCAATGTTAGATGTCCCAATTGTTTAGTATTTGTACTAGTTTTTAATGTAGCAAGACATTACCGGCTAATAAAAATCTGTAAAAGGAACCGTCTTGTATCTAATTGTAAAAACAGCATTTTTTCATAGCCAAAACCACAGAAGGTGGAATGGTCGAACACACTAACGGTTGACTTTATTATAGCGGCGAAAGCCACCCAAGCTCTCTTAACACGAAAGTGTATGTTGTATAGTACCTACTATTATAAAAGTTGCAATCGTAAAAAAACAGAAAAAGGAATCGTGTAGTGGACGCCTTTTATATTATTAATGAAACGCTTTTTATATTCTATTTACATTTCAAATCGCACAAATGTCATCAGCAAAATGATGTACAATCCTAAGTTACTGAAACTAAAAGAGTGTAAACGTATGGGGAGAATTCGACAATAAAAATATGGTGATCTAGTCATAATAATACGTTTGTAAATGAAGTAAGTTATGTGAGACCATCGCAAATACACATGCATAATTTTACGTTTGTTCTTAAGTATATTAACTGTTTTTGAATTGAAATTAATGTTTTTGTTGTAATTTATACGATAAGTCTTGTATTGTACGGAAAAGAGCGCAAAACTTTTTTTTTGCACACAAGCGACTCGCCTTCTACGCGGCGGTCCTAGATAGAACAACTGCTAGAATTTATTAACTTCCTAATCATAGGGATGTTCTTGTAATAAATTCGAAAAATAAAAATCGTTGTTTTTAACGTATTTTGCAATTTGGAAGTAACATTATCACTGCTAGGTAATTTGGAGATGAAGTGTAAACAGTAATAACAACACGACCTGAAGAAAAATTCATAATATTAATTTTTCTGTTTAAACAAAAAAACTGGAAAAAGTAAATAATAGATATTATATAATTGTGAAAATAGAAAGGGCGGCAAATTTAGACTTCACCCCGGATCGCACTACATTTTCATTCATATTCTTAGTGATGTTTGAATCAGCACTACAAGACCGGATTAGACTATACATACATATTAGTAATATCAGAAATTTTTTTCACTAGGCATTCTCATGGTCGCACTTGCTGGCTTCATTCCCATCAACATGTGTATCCCATACGTTATTCCGATAAAAGGGGTTCTAGTCATCAGCAACAAGTTACGTGTTATTCTTTTAAGGATGTTAACAACTGGTGGATAGTCAAACGACCTGAAAAAAATGAATTGGTCGTTGAAAACCCGATTGATGCAATCAAACATGGTGACGTCATTCAGTTGGTACATGGTAATAGCATTTTTTTTATTACACAGGAGGACGAACGAAAGTAGTAGAAGGGTTTTAAATAGCATTTATATCCAAACTAACACGAATTCAATTATAATTTAACTATCAATTCTATCGTGACTAAAGCCACTACACTTTCAATTTTTTCGTTAAGATATTTACTCAATTTTTCCCATAGTGAAGTATAAAAATGTATATTTTGTGATTTTAATTTAAGCGAAGTGCAACTTAAAATAAATTTGATTACGTTACGCTTTAGCGCCATGAAGATAAATAGGTTTTTTCAAAATCAAGATGTTATCGTTCGAATGGCAACATAGTTGAAAAAAATTTACGGAAAAAAGGAAAACAAATTGAGTTACGTCATGTGAAATCGCAAACATATATAGAAAACGTGTATTTTTGATCAAAAAATTTAAAACTCAAATATAAAAGGGAAACATAATCTAACCTAACCTGACAAAAAACCATTAAACATCTCTATATATATCCAAGGCATGCCACAGACGACCAAATGACTTTCGGCGACACCAGTAATTCTCGAAAAAGTTAGTGTGGGCCTTAATTTCGGGGTCCAAAAATTTTTTGTGAGTGGTTTACACTTTTGTGCATGCATACTTCATTTATTTTCTCTAGCGATGTGCCCCTTCCAATGTCTTGGATGCGCGCTGGCAAAATCGTAGGTAGGGAAAAAAAAGCTTATTATACTCTCGACTCTTGATCATACTTTTTCATACAGTACCTGCCAAAACTTTTTTCAATCATGAATAGTAGTGCGAGTCGAAAACAAGCGTTAAAGCCTTTAATATGTCTTCAAATATACATAATCATCTCGTTGATATTTTCAGTAGTAAATGGTACCAATAACAGTACATTTGAGCAATGCAATTGTAGTGGATAAAATGGTCAATTTTTCCGTGCAGTACTGTACGGATTATACGCTCCTCACCGCTTAAGAGTTTGGCCGAGAGTTGTCTCCTTCCTTTTCTGGCCTAGTGCTGTTTTTTTCTACTTTGCGCCGGTCAAACTGAAGGTCACATCGCTACAGAAAGTAAACGAAGTATACCAACATTGTATTTTCGGCGGCTTATTACACTCTTATCCACTTGGACCGCGTACCCAAAACCGTCTAACTGTAAAAATCTGTAATGGTGAGAAAGAGTGGACTTCCGAAAACAGCGAAATTTTGCATTGATTTAAATAAATCACTTGATTATAAAACTAACACTGATTGACTAAATGAGAAATTGATAAATATGTATATATGTATGAATTTTTTCAATTTTCTAACTTGGTTTGAATGGTTAAATTTTAGATGACACATTTTGCAATTATGATTAAAAAATTCAATCGTTTATTACTCAAAAACTTAAAAACCTGTCTTGCTGAAATTTAAGGCTTCTAAGACTGCGGATACCCAAATTCTAAATCGTCGCATTTTTTTACTATTTCACCAAATAAAAATGCGCAGTAGGTAATCAAAATGTTTATTTTCGATGGATACAGCCTCGTTGACTGGGCTATAATTCGATTACACTGATATTCAATATTTCTACCAATTGTGGACACAGGTAGTGTTTCAGTATAGAAAAAGGTACGCGTGTGATTATATCAAAGCGGGAAACAAAAAAACAACTGCAAGGAAGAATAGAAGAGTGGTAGTAATACAAAAAAATTACAAAAAACATATAGGCATGGTGGAAGGCACAGAAAAATTAAACAAAGAAATGTATAAAAGGGGAAAATTATCGTTATAAGAATAAAGATGTTTATTACAAAGCCTATTTATGCCATGCTTTACTGCTGCCAATTTTAACATGTGCCTATTTAAGTTCCCTGTTTCCGCATATGTGACTACTAAATCGTTTAATTCTGAAATATTTGGTTCATTCAAATCTATTATTTACAAAATTTTATTTCATAAGCGCGTCAATTAGTTCATCTTCAACTTCCAACTACATCTTTCATGGCAAACAATATAAAATTATATTGCGTAGAACGTAGAACATCTACATAAATATGCCTTCCGATGCTATTCGGCTGAAATGAAAAGTGTAGTGGCTTTGGTATATACAGAAATCTATTTAAGAAAATTGTTTAAGCATATTTTATGTTCAAATTTTAGGTTTAACAAGTAGAGCATTAAATTCACACGATGTAGCTGCACCAATGTCGCCCCAATGCCAAGAGGTATCCTGTTATATCGACTACAATATATCTATGGCTGCTCAGAATTTGTGGAAAGTAGATATTATTAATAGAGAACAAATGGGAAATGTATGGCGCGCCATACAGTCTCAAGTTCGCTTAATTCATTTAAATTCGAATCAAGCTTTAAGATACAGCGGCAAGCAGTTGCCCGATTGGGGGTTTCATCAACATGAAGTTGTAACAGATCGCATTATTTACCAAGACGACACTATTTGGAACGTCGAAGAACATGTATACACTAAATGTAATTTTTCTAGACCTTCATCGATTCTTTTTATATTAAATGCTCTTTTTTTAGCTGAAGACCAAAAAGATCGGGAAAGAGATATAATAGCTTCAGAAATGATTCCAACATCTGCCCCACAACTTTCCTTTTGGAACAAATTTTTCGAACTACAATATAAAATGTTATTTAAGGGAACCGAAAGTGTGCAAAATCACATGTTTAGCTCAGAACCTATCGAATGGCCTCTAATGGTTAGGGGTATAGCATACTGGGTTTCTAATCATGATAATGTAAGTTCAACTTCCTTTCTGCGATTTATATAATATTTTTAACTAATTTTTACAGGCTCAAATTCACCTAATTGGTAATATAATGACTTGGTACACAGCAACTTTTTCTGTTGTAGTTTATTGTTTACTTTTTGTATTTTACCTTTTAAGAAGACGGCGACTGTGTTTTGATTTAGAAAACGATGACTGGGAAATATTCAAAGCAATTGGTCTAGTCTTTTTACAAGGATATTTGTTTAACTACATACCTTATTTTTTTGTGGAAAGAACTCTATTTTTACATAATTATTTGCCTGCCTATTATTTTAAAATTCTTTTAACAGCAGCATTGTTCGAGCATATTTATGTATTGATTAAGAAAACAGTTCAGAACAAAATTGCCGCTAAATTATTTGTGGTATTTGTTTTAGTATGGCTTATGTATGTGATTTACATATTTAAGAGATTTACTGTATTAAATTACGGAGTAACCAAATTAACACTTAACGATATTAGGAACCTGAAATGGCGCGATAGTTGGGATTTTATATATCATAGAAATTAATTTTAGATAATTTATTTATATACGTATGTCCTGCTGTTACAAATATTATCGATGTGTAATGTATAATTTTGATAACGAAATTTATTTTTATGAAAAGTATTTTATCTCAATATAAAACTTCACCAGTAAATTGTTCTATAAAAATAATTTAATTATTTTCAATATTTGTAGCTAGTTACAGCAAAGTTACGACGATTGTTGTGCAGAAAGTGAAACAAAAGAAAGATTCTAATAATTATAAATCTTAGTGCTACACGACCAAGATCTTCTATAGTATGCTCTCTAAAAATAAATTCAGTAATTCTATTGATATGTTTTTGTAAAAAATCTCGAGTTTTCAGCCTATTTTTTGTTTTTTATTTTCGTGATATAACTGTATAACTCATTGGAACTTTCGATTTGAAACAGAGAATACGAAGTAATGTGTTGAACACCTACAAGTTGGGTCCTTAATAGAACTGTATAAGGTGATAAAATAACTGAATCCTTGGTTGGGATCGGAAGTACCGGTGTAACAAACAAATGGCGTATTAAATTAGTATTGGGAAGCTCTTTAGTAAAACGGTTTGTGAACCCTAGAATCCTGGAAGTTTTACTAATTACAGCTTCAACATGTTTAGGTAAGGCATAATCTTACCACCATCCATGGATCGTTCTGTATTTTAACCACATCATTAACAGTTTAATATCTTCTGCGTAAATTAGAAATTGTAAAAATGTAATGAACGAGCGATGTCATTAACAATTGTTATAAAGAGTAAGGGGCTCAGGTGAGAGCTTTGAGGTACACCTGATGTAACTTGGTTAAAGGGTGATGTTGATTTTCGCACCCGTACTACCTGCCAACAATTTTAAAGGTATGAAGTCCCTAACTAACTAATAAATTTCCCTGTATAGCAGATGTAAATAATTTGGCGAGCAGACGATCATGGCATATAAACTCACCGTGTGGATATTTTGATCCAAGGCTGCAGTAACTTGAGCAGCCATTGACAAATCCGTGTTGTTGAGGGATTATTAGTGTAAAAAAATGGTCAGTTATATGGTCAGCCACAAGCCTGTCATACATCTTGTCAAACGTACACAGAGCCGATATTGATGTACAATATTTGGCATTTTACTTATCACCTTTCTTATGAATGGGAAGAACGTAAGATTTCTTCCATAATTCAGATAAGTAACCTGCTGGAAAGTTATCGATTAAAAAAATTTAACAGTCAGTTTGCTTAAGGTGGACCAACATTTATGGATCAGGGCTGACCGTTTCCTTGAATGAATCGAAAGCCTATGCTATAGAAGCATCAGTAACATCACAGAGAGAAGCCATGAAACAGTCAGCGTTGAACATCAATACTAATAATACAAATATTCTCGTTATCTGTTATGGTTAGCTGTTTCAGAAGCTCCAAGACTTGAAACGCTTGAATACGGATATACTTTCTTCAGAAGGCAACACGTATGTGCCCTTGAATTGTAGATTACTATCGTATTTGATATGTCTGCTACGGTCACTGGTGTCTTTTGGTGGGATCCTTTAATTTTTATCGAAGAAAAAATTTTCCATTCTCTTCAGCGAATTTTCTAGTTCACTTATTCGTTTTTTAAATCAAAAAATTTCATTTTCGCATTTATCTGGCCATTTTCTAAAAGGGACAATATACAGATATGTTTTACCTACCTACATTACATACGTCACAGATACCATATGTAAATAATTAAAGCTTATTAACAGAATAAGCATGAATTAAAAACTAATTTGCCCACTAACCGTGTTTAACACACCAATACACGATTAGTTTCACTTTCTGGGGCAACATTATCAAATGGAATAACAATTGTACATTATCTACTTTGAATATGCTAATTCACACAAATAAAAATAAATAATTCTTTTTGATCAAAGTTTTATTTAATCAAAAATGTACCTAATACTGTTGGAATTTGATTAAAGAAGACGCTCAGAGATCAACAATCATTAACAAACATTAATAAATTTTTTGTATAGATAAAACTGTAAAATAAAAAATTGTTTTAAAAACGTTGTAGGATTAAAATAACAAATAATTGAAAACCACGTGGTGATAGTTATAGTGTTTGTGTATAGCTCTCACCCTGTGGTTTTAAAGAAAATTAAACAGTAAATATAAGTAAGCATATTATTGTCTTTGCAGTGATCAACAGTGTATACAAGTAATTCTATTTCATATTACGTTTAAAATCAAATTCTTGAAAATGTAGAGAACAAATTCTTGCATTTTTCACATTAAAATTGTCATTACATTTACAAGAATGTATCTAAGATTTACGAAGCTGAGTATTATAAGGAAAACGGAAAAATTTTACAATTTTTCGAAAATCCCGTTTGCATTGATTTTGTAATAGAATTATAACGACAAAAAAGTGCAAAAACAATAGTTTGTCTCTATCCTCGTTTACTTACCATCATCAGAAAAATTGGTCATAATACACTGGCCAAACTGCTAACGGTGTGACGCGTATCGGCTAATCTTATCCCACTATCATGCCCTGCCTTTATTCAGATTATATATTCCGTTGAATACATGTCGTCTATTTATACTTTTTAGTTAAAATAATAAATTTAAAGGATTTTTTTAGCAAAACATGTTTTTATTAAAACGCACTAGAAAGTAGAAAATCAAAGTAACTAAAAATTAAATTTGATAGATGTTTTCTTATTGAGATGCTCTGAAAAGAAATAAAGAATTAATCTTCCGATAAGACATGATGCAAAGCAACAAGCACTTCGTGACTGTGTGTTATTTTTTCTTACTGTAGCTTACAAAGTACAATTTTCGATCGAGCAAAAATGTAAATATTTTCCCCTTCATCAAGAAATCATCGGTCGTGTTAAAATCGGAGATAACAAGTAATAAAGAATCCTTTTTCGGCATTTAGATTTGGCAACAGCGAAAAAGTCGTTTAACACTTATAGCCCGGTCGATGAATTCAAAGGGACTAGAAGCTAAATTTTTGCTTTGAATTTATACGAATTGCAGACGCGCCTCTTTATATCCGCTTATTAATTGAGCGAATCCTACTTACTAGTAATTTCCCTAAATCTAAAATTGTATGAATAATAAACTAAGCTTTTATCAATTTTTTATTTAGAACAAAAAATTGCACCTCCCGCTCTAAACAAAGCTTTGTATTCGCGCCTGCTGTAAAAAAAAAACATTATTTATATGTATAATTAATTTATTTTCCTTTATAAATCTGTAATATACAGACTTCTACATTCATAAATAGTGAAAACTATCATTCTCCAAACTAAAATTGAAATGATTCTTTTAGTGGCGTAAGAAATTGCTTTTTAATAAATAATTACTTGCACTTTTTATAATTTACAAAACTTTTGACAATATAAGTGAATGACTTAAAAAATAACTTTTCATATTGAAAAGAATCATTCCCCTCTTACACTGATGATGAAATTGCATTTTTACATTTATTTCACACTAACACAGAATTTTGAAATATTTTATAAAAATAAACAAAACACAAAGACTGATAAAGACCGTTATCGGCTCATTCTGAGCTCGAAAAATAAAATTACCCTAAAGCTGAACTCTTGAACAAAGCTCTTTCTT
>NW_020438978.1:63755-65381 GCF_000699045.2 Agrilus planipennis | reverse complement strand
ACTGTTAAGACAGCAGGTAAAAGTTGGTCTGTGTTCTGTCGGAGCTGCCTGCGACGCGCTGATGAGATCCAAAAAGATCGAAATCGCGATCCGCGTCTGGCAGTTTCGACAGAATACAGACCACTTCGAATTATTTTATTCGATTATGGTAACGTGCCTATCACGTAGTGGTTAGCTACGCCGGGATTCGTTTCAGCAAGTAGATATCCATATATTTAAATGGACCTCGTTGGAGCATACGTAATCCTAAAATGTAGCATTGTACTACGGATGGCGTTTACCGCGCCATTTGTGGTATTTTCTAGAGCAATGTTGTTTTTATATCACTAAACGAAAGTGTTGAAGTTTTCTTTGTGGCTTTGATATATATGTATTACTGTATATTTTAATGATTTTTTTAAGCATATTTACATGAGTATATTTGCTATTTTTTTTATTACCGCTCGCAAATATTTAAGGATGTAGGTTGTTCTAGTTTTAGGGAAATGCGAAGATTAGCTCAGAATAGGAAAGAGTGGAGGTGCGTGTCCAGCCAGTCTTATGACTGACGACCTCATGATAATGATATGATGGAGATAATCCGAACTCGAGTAATAATCACATACATAAAATTTTCTGTGTAATGTAATATAATTGCAATTTTTAAGTTATTAATAATAAAATTATTTGCATACCATTTCCAAACTTCCTGAGTCTCTTCTTCTTTCTTTTTTTTACTTCCTTTCTTTAAATTTGGAGATATGTCAAGAGTCTCCTTCTTTACTTTTTTATCTTTTTTCTCCTTTTTTATTGGTTTATATTCAGTTTCATCATCCTCTGTCCTTTTTCTTTTTTTCTCCTTATCCTTTTCCTTTTTAATTTTTGTTCTTTTGGCCAAAGGTACATCGTCGTCATCATCTTCTGACTCAATTTTCCGTTTCATAGAATTTTTTGAACAATTTGCCTATAAAATTCAGAACATTACTAATCAACTCCTTTAATAAAATTTACTTATATTGATTATCTATTTGCACTTAAAATTTAAGTAAAACGCCAAAATGAACATTTTTAATTACATTTTGGGAAATAACTGACAGTTAACATTTTCTTTTGTAACCTGATAATAAAAATTGTTTATCAATTCAAAAATATTTGAAAAAATACAAAAATATAAAAGCATTTATACCAGTGGCAGATCATCATCGTCATCATATTGTTCTTTTTTAACTCCCCTTTGTGGATCATCAGCTTCTTCTTCTGCATCAGTAAATTGAGGTTCATCTTTAAATTGTGACAAACTATAGTCACAACTGCTTGCTGTTGAATCATTGTTAAAATCATCAGCTTCTTCTTTTATTACAAGTTTATGTTCATCATCATCTACAGATTCTTCTTTGGCAGATTCAGAATCATATTTAAATTCATTTTTTAGTTCTTCTTTTGGAAGTAAATCATCTACAATTTTTAAATTTACTATAGTTAAAATGACTAATATAAAATTAATTTAGCTATATTAAACATATAAAATAATAAATACACACATACTGAATTGAAATAACCGTCAAAATTTTAAATATATTTTATGTATCTACTACAGGAACATATATATATATATATATAGGACTAAATAAGTATTTAAAGGAAAAA
>NW_020438978.1:58428-61660 GCF_000699045.2 Agrilus planipennis | reverse complement strand
TTTATAAAAATAAACAAAACACAAAGACTGATAAAGACCGTTATCGGCTCATTCTGAGCTCGAAAAAGAAAATTACCCTAAAGCTGAACTCTTGAACAAAGCTCTTTCTTTTCAGAAACTTGTTACTTTCCATATACAAGTAAAATGCCGAAAATATTTCATATACGTAGGTAGGAAAGCTTTTTTTGATGATTTATTACTATTTTTTCAATTTTCTTTAATTGAAAGAATAATTACTTAGGATTAATATGTTCAAAAAGTAAGGTGATACTGTACGCACCTTGATCTTAAAAATATAGAAACTCAGAAAGTGTGTTTCACCTTACATTTACATTTTTCTTGTACATGTATATGAAAAACTTTGAGTATCAGGTAAAAAACAGGTATTTTGGGCTATTATAAAAAGTGGTTAGTTCAGTTTTAGAACATTTTTCAGTTCAGTGTGGGCCAAAAATGTCCCGTATCAGTACAGTTCCTCTAAAATGCTTCCATAGATCAATGCAGAAAAACATCTTGTTACGTTTGATGTATAAACCTTAGTAATATGGACTTTTTATTTCATACACTAATAAATCCACATCATTAAAACAAATTACAATTACAAATTACCTTTGTAAAGACTTAATTGCCGTATATTCATACTTTAGTCTAATGTATAATACAAACAGAATTGTTTATACCACCTGAAACCTAGAGATGTACCTTTTTCCTAAAAAACAAGGTATTTAAGAGAACAAAGCGATTTACATTTTATCCATCTACAGCTACTTAATTTAAGTCCTCCCAATGGTCGTAACATCATTAATAAAATTACTGTCTTATTTTTTAACACCATCTTAATTACCATTATCATATGGGAGCAACTTTTAAAGTCTTTAGAAAATGTAATCTGGTCCAGCCATGTCAATAGCCCAACGAAATTTGTCACGCTGAGTTTTGTTATAGATTTTCTCTATTGGAACATTGTATTTCTTGCACCAAGCGACTGAGATACGAGGATCTAAATAATTCAACTTGGAAGTGCCCAAGGCAATTGTTTTATTCTCATCCCTATCAGTTTCTTGTACTTCCAGTTTAACTAACTGTTCTTTAAGTCGCTGCAGCGTTTTCTTTTTCTTTTCATACACAGTTTTCTCCTTGACACTACCCCGTTTAGCACATTTCTGTGCGTCCTTAACTTGCGCTTCAGCTTCCCGAATTTGTTCTCTTTTCTGATCTATTTTTTCCTTAAGTTTCTCCATGGACTTTTGATGTCCTTTCGGTACAGATCGTTGATGATTACAAAGAATAGCAACGGCCCTGTTGGCTCGATTATAAGCAAGTATTTTTTCTGAGACTGATGTGTCTGGGTCGGTTAATTGATCCAGTTGCTGCTGTAATGTTATGGAAGCGTTGTACGTACGGAACACTTTCGCCGTTAAACCTTCCATAAGTTCATTAAGATGTTTATTTAAAACTGCAGTATTTAAGCGATCAAACAAATCATCTCCATCTTTTTTGTTTTCCATAAACAACTGTAGGTTTTTGAAGACGCGCTTTTCAACTGGAACCTCATTGTAGTAACGTATAGAGTCTTTACCAAGAAAGTCAAAAACCACAACGTATTCTTTGCCATCTCGCTCCTCATGTAATTCAATGTGCTCGACACGTAATGAGCAACAACCGACAGTATCTGCTTGATCCTCGTCTTTTTCGTTGCCGGCTCTTAAAGCTAACCGATCTATAAAATAAAGTGCAACAGCTCGCTGTCTGATTCTCATCTCTTTCGATTTCCAATCCTCTTTGTATTCTCGACGGATTTTGTCTATACATTTGTGAAGTCGACGAGCCGTCTCATATTTTTGCATGTCCTTTTCTCCCTTAAGTTTAGAGCTTGGATTCAACATGATGTACTTTACTTGATTTTGTACATTTTCGGTCCATGAAGCAAGCCAAGTGACGCTTGGATCATGTCTTACTTCTTTCCATTTATGACCGGGAGGAGGTACCGGTATTTTTGAATCTTTACTACAGTTTATGATTATGTCTTCAGCCTCAACTCGCCTTTTTAATTTGCCCATTTTAGGGTGTTCACCACGACCCCTAAACAAACCAGGAGGTTCAATTTTAAAATTTCCTATTTTTTCCTTGTGTCCATCTATCGTACAAAATCCGTATTCTTTCACAATTGCTTCATTTTTTTCTTTCAGCTCTTTTTTTTCCTCTTTTGTACGATTTCTGTTTTTTTCTGCAACATCCATGAAATATGCATGCATTTTTCTGAAGTCACACTTACTTAGATCAGTTATAAGAGCTTGTTCTTCCTCGTTCATTACTTTACGCCAGTCTTTAAAAAAATTTTTATTAAAAATGTCTTTTGTCGTATAGTCATGGTCAAGCATTTTTGCATAAAAGCCTGCAATCTCTTCAGCAGGTTCTGACAAACGAACTTCTTTACCATCATAATAAAATTTGATGTCTTTGGGAAGGGGTTCATAAGGAGGTGCAAAAACAGGTCCTTTATGTTCTAAAAATGTCCACTTTGTACCATCATCTCTCTTTTCCTCTTCCCACCTACAGAAGAATGTTTATAAATTTTTAATCACATATTTACCGCTAATCATAATTAAATTAGACAGCAATTTGATAGGGTTAAAGGGATCTTTTATTGATTGCAAAACCACACCGACGTTTCGGCCTCGATAAGGTCTTTTTCAAGGCTATAAACATGAAAATATTAGAAGAACATCATAACACTTCGCATACACTTACTAGTCATTCTAATCTGTTGCAAGTGATTCTAAATAATTCCATGTTGACGAATGTACAATAAATGTTGAATGATAAATTAATACACAGATACATTCGTACAGTTAAAATAATAAATAAAATAAATAATTAAAAACGCACTTAAAATAAAAAGACAGCAATATTCATAAAGTAATAAATAGAAGTTTAAAAAACACTAGGAAACATGATCATTTTTAATCATATTTACTAGTTAATTAATTTAAGTTTATAACTATAACCCATATTCGTAAGCAATGACCCTTCATAGATAAACAAATTAATTGACTTTAATATTTTTATTCATTTTTACTATTTTTTTTTCAATCTACATAAAAATTGCGCCTTTTGCGACGTACCCATGGCAAAAATTGATTTGCTGTAAAGAGAGACTGAAGAGTCAACTCTTTATGAATAAAATAAAATCAACCACGTTTTGCTACTGTTGCGACATTAAAAAAAGGGG
>NW_020438978.1:47045-56905 GCF_000699045.2 Agrilus planipennis | reverse complement strand
TCTGTGTTCTGTCGGAGCTGTCTGCGACGCGCTGATGAGATCCAGAAAGATCGAAATCGCGATCCGCGTCTGGCAGTTTCGACAGAATACAGACCACTTCGAATTATTTTATTCGATTATGGTAACGTGCCTATCACGTAGTGGTTAGCTACGCCGGGATTCGTTTCAGCAAGTAGATATCCATATATTTAAATGGACCTCGTTGGAGCATACGTAATCCTAAAATGTAGCATTGTACTACGGATGGCGTTTACCGCGCCATTTGTGGTATTTTCTAGAGCAATGTTGTTTTTATATCACTAAACGAAAGTGTTGAAGTTTTCTTTGTGGCTTTGATATATATGTATTACTGTATATTTTAATGATTTTTTTAAGCATATTTACATGAGTATATTTGCTATTTTTTTTATTACCGCTCGCAAATATTTAAGGATGTAGGTTGTTCTAGTTTTAGGGAAATGCGAAGATTAGCTCAGAATAGGAAAGAGTGGAGGTGCGTGTCCAGCCAGTCTTATGACTGACGACCTCATGATAATGATATGATGGAGATAATCCGAACTCGAGTAATAATCACATACATAAAATTTTCTGTGTAATGTAATATAATTGCAATTTTTAAGTTATTAATAATAAAATTATTTGCATACCATTTCCAAACTTCCTGAGTCTCTTCTTCTTTCTTTTTTTTACTTCCTTTCTTTAAATTTGGAGATATGTCAAGAGTCTCCTTCTTTACTTTTTTATCTTTTTTCTCCTTTTTTATTGGTTTATATTCAGTTTCATCATCCTCTGTCCTTTTTCTTTTTTTCTCCTTATCCTTTTCCTTTTTAATTTTTGTTCTTTTGGCCAAAGGCACATCGTCGTCATCATCTTCTGACTCAATTTTCCGTTTCATAGAATTTTTTGAACAATTTGCCTATAAAATTCAGAACATTACTAATCAACTCCTTTAATAAAATTTACTTATATTGATTATCTATTTGCACTTAAAATTTAAGTAAAACGCCAAAATGAACATTTTTAATTACATTTTGGGAAATAACTGACAGTTAACATTTTCTTTTGTAACCTGATAATAAAAATTGTTTATCAATTCAAAAATATTTGAAAAAATACAAAAATATAAAAGCATTTATACCAGTGGCAGATCATCATCGTCATCATATTGTTCTTTTTTAACTCCCCTTTGTGGATCATCAGCTTCTTCTTCTGCATCAGTAAATTGAGGTTCATCTTTAAATTGTGACAAACTATAGTCACAACTGCTTGCTGTTGAATCATTGTTAAAATCATCAGCTTCTTCTTTTATTACAAGTTTATGTTCATCATCATCTACAGATTCTTCTTTGGCAGATTCAGAATCATATTTAAATTCATTTTTTAGTTCTTCTTTTGGAAGTAAATCATCTACAATTTTTAAATTTACTATAGTTAAAATGACTAATATAAAATTAATTTAGCTATATTAAACATATAAAATAATAAATACACACATACTGAATTGAAATAACCGTCAAAATTTTAAATATATTTTATGTATCTACTACAGGAACATATATATATATATATATAGGACTAAATAAGTATTTAAAGGAAAAATATGTAAAATAAATAAGACAAGAAATCATTAGAAAAAGAAAAAAAATAAACAAAATTTCAGTGGTGACAAGTTATTAACATATTTGTAAGTAATAATAGCACATTCGGTGGAGTTTATTAGATATTATCAGTATTAGGAATGCTCACATCCCTGCTCCCTGTTCAGTAAGTTCCATGGTTTAGTTATTTAAGAAATGAAACTTAGAAGAGAAAGATGAATTTGCAATGTTTCTAAACTAATAAAAGTTCATGAGGGCAGCAGCAAGTATTTCTAAATGCAAATAAATTGTGGGCATTAGAATTATTTTATAAGCAAATAGAGAAAAATTATTGGGATTATTAAGTTGAAATGTTAATTAATTGGGTATGTAGGTAATTTCAAATTAAGTATTTTCTGTACATATTCTAACTCAGATAGGTATGTATGAAAGATCGAATTAATAAAAAAAGTACCTTCATTAACTCTTTCAGTTCTTTTCTCTTTATCCCTTTTTTCTTTACTTTTTGAACTGCCATGCTTTTCTTTGTCCTTTACTTTTTCTTTGTCCCTGTATTTGTCTTTAACTTTATCTTTATGGTGGTCCTTATCCTTTGATGAACCATGTTTTTCTTTATCCTTATGTCTATCCTTTTCATTTTTCTCCTTATCCCGGTCTCGTTCTTTATCTTTGGATTTATAGTCTTTGTCCCTATCTTTTGAGCTTTTGTGATCTTTATTTTTTGAAGATGAGCTAGATTTTTTATCATCTTTATTCTTTTCCTTGTATCTTTCTTTGTCACGTTCTTTTTCTCTATCGCTTTTTTTGTTTCGTTCCTTTTCTTTACTGGGTAACTTATGTGAACTGTGTTTGTCATTCAAATTAGAGGAATGCCTATCTTTGTCCTTATTAGTACTCTTATGATCCTTATTTTTAGATTTATCACGATCTTTATCCCGATGCTTGTCTTTGTGGTCCGATTTATGACTTTTATGTTTATCTGAATAACCGTTACTTATTCCATTCACATGGTTACGTTCTTTATTCCTTTTATTCTAAATATGAAATAAAATTTCATATTAATATATCAGTAAATATCATATATTCTTACAACATCAAATTAAAAGTCATGCTAATTTTTAAAATTACATGTAACTAAAATGAAATGGCATAATATTGTACGTGTTTTTGTAGGATTTTCTGACGCCATTTTGGGACTTAGAAAAATTTCACACATTTACAAACGCTCAGTGATTACAGATTTCAACGCCTCGATATAGAAATGGTGTTTATAAGTCACAAAAATCGTCTACTTACTGAATCAGAAAAGTCTTCGTTTACAGAATTTTCTACATCCATAACTTTTTAAAGACTGCGTTTTTAATACAGCTTAGTAAAGTGCACAAAACCACGAAACATACACACGACAAATGCGACAGTCGACAGGCAAGTCAGTTGCCTCCTGACTGACTCTGACTGGCATAGATAAGGGATAAGAACAAGACCGGATAAAACTGACTGGTTATTGCAACTAATATGTGACTGGTACTGGTTATACCATAGAGAGTAGAAGAAGGAAATAGGAGATACATCTTTAACTCTCTTGTGTCAAAAAATGTAAAAAAAGTTGCATTTTCGAAAAAGTCGCGATTAGGAAGTTTTACCAAAAATTGAAGAGGCCTGTCGAGACAACGTTATCTTTCGTTTTTCTTAATTAATTTTTTATGTTTTCTAACGCTTTTAGCTCTTTGAATTAAGACAAAGAAAGCCATTTTTTTCTAGACGGCATATTCTGAATCATTCTTGTACAGAGTGGTGAATCTAATTAATAATAGAAGTGTTAATTAGACAGCAAAAAGCTAAATAAAAGTAGTAATAGTGCGAGAAGGTGTCTAAATACGTGACAATAATTTAAAAAATACTCTCTTGTAGGGAATCAAAAAACTTTTAATTAAAAAAAAAATATTGTTCTAGCTGTAAAACTGACCGCGATAGAACAGAAAACCGAAAAAACACTAAATATTTTTGAGCTGCAAATTAACACAGAATCACCAACTTTCATACTAAATATACATTTTTTTTATTTTGTATACGTTGAGGCATTTTTCGCTATATTATTGTAAGTACAATTTTCACAATTTTACAGTGACTGATAACCTCTGCCTCCCTACGGGCACTTCCTTCAGTTGTGTTGCCACAAATTGCGATAAGTATTGCTAGTTTTAGTTATGTTAGTAGTTTTTAATTCTTATTTCCACTTTCTCACCAATGGCGCACGCGTAGTAGTATCAATAAAAAATTAAGTATAGGTTATTAGTACTAATAAATAATATAAAGATAAATTCCACCTGCTATAAATAGTTAAGCATAGATAGCTAATTCTTCAAGCACAAATGACGCGCAATCGTTCGGCAAAAATTAAATTATGATATCTTCAGTAGTTGTTTAGTAAATCGATATTGAATAACCTCTTGCACCTGAAACAATTTTCCTTTTTGTCTAAAAAGACTAGTGGGCGCACAATTACTCTACTTACATATTTAGAACCCGCAAACGATGCAAAATTTATTCGTAAAGTCTTAATCAGAGGATTATTCGTATCGGGTGCCAGTTTCACATGGCTGAGGTATTCATATGGTTTATAAGTATTATTCATAGGTTGTCTATGATGCATAGCATAGATATTTTGTCTATGTTAGGTATCAATAGGTATCATACGTCTTGTCAATGTATATGTCGTATAGTCGTATTCGTATGTCATAAAAACAAAGCAGCTACCATGCAGCTAAAGGAGTTGTTATTATACCGTTTTATTCAGTAATATTGATTTTGGTCTTTCTTTCACTAGTAATTCAAAGTAATTGCGTTGTCTTTTGTGTTAGTTTAGTTAGTGCTTACACGGTCAGTGTTGCTTACAGTTACAGTGTAAAGGAACAGGTGATACACCCCTTATCCCTACACTATGCAGAAACATGAACCAGAATTTGTTAGTAAAACTGTAATATGAAATTACTATAATTATTGGTATTTATGGTTGATATATTGCTAAGTAGGTAAAGACTATCATGGATCAATCATTTATAACTAAAATTCAAAACTTATCAATGAGTAGTCGAACTGATTTGGCTCCCCAAAGCAAATCCGATTTACAAGCCGATTTACATCCAATAAAACCGTTTCATAGGAAACAAGCTTCATTAGATTCGACAGAAGCTTTTTCTACTGAATCCTCTCCAAGTCATGTCTTAAATGACTATACATTTTGTGAAAAAGATATGGTTCATTCTATTTCAAAAGAAGAAACAAATCCATTGGAAGAAAATGATGTGTACGTTCAGTGTGCTAAACCTAAAAGTGCAATTTATAAAAATTCTGATTTTGAAAATTCACAATCGTTTAATACACCACTTTATGAAAATATAGACTATTATATGAACAAGTCTCAAACAGCACCGTATTATCATGAAATAAGTGGTAACAAGGAATTTCAAAAAGCTCAACCTCAAGTTCCTTCTGGAAATAAAACAAATAACAGTAATTTAGGAATAGAGAATTTGTCTGTATATGAAAATGTTCATGAATTGTCAAAGGTAATGAAACTTGAAATGTATACTTGTTGTCATCCAAATTTGCAAATGCTTAAAATAATTGTAGGTTTCTATGAATGAGACAGCACGTCAACCTCCACCTCCATATTCTTCTTACCCTAGACATCAGCAATTTTATTCTTCTAAACTATCAAATCATCTGTGCAAAGCATCACCTCAGATACCAACTTCAAAATTGCCAATAAAAAATCTAACACAGCAGCAGTTGGATGAAATAAATGCATCTGATTATGTTTGTATGACTGGAAATATTTCACAGCAATTTCATACATCTACAGCAAAAAATTATGAAAGAGCACCTGCTACTGGCATCGCTGCTGTTCCATTAAGTCCTAAAAAAGAGGTATAACCTTTTTATTTGAAACTAAAATAAAAATATAATATGTGGAGTTAACTATAATGTTTGAGAATATTTGCATCTGTAATTAATATGATGAAAATTTTACAGATAGAATGGTCTTGGTAATTTGTTACTTTATAAAGTACTAGATTTTACCCTCGGCTTCGCTCGCGTTAGTGTCCTAAATATGTGTCAAACATCATGCGACTACCACATAATCTAATTTACAAAATTTCATGATAATCGATTGAGTAGTAGGCGTGAAATCGATGATATTAAACTAATTTTATATCCCTCGAAAACAGTATTTTTTTTTCTGGATAAAAGGTCCTTTTCTGTACTCCAAACAATATATCTACAAAATTTCATGATGATCGATTGACCACAATTTTTTTTTCTATCCCTCAGGAACAGGTTTTTTTTCTGGATAAAATGTACCGTATGTGCTTTTCTGTACCGCCGAAAATGTGTGTACAAAATTTCATGTGTTTGGTTGAGTAGTTAAAGTGTGAAAAGATAGCAAACAAACAAACTGGCATTCGCATTTATAATATTAGTTAGGATTAGCTTTTCTCTCTGTCTCTGCTCATGTGGATGTTTTAATGTTAATAGTTAGTGGTTATAAATAAGTAGTGTGATGCTTATCTAGCTTATATACATATAAGGAATTTAATCATGATTATTGAATATTTCAGAATGAAACTCATGAATCTATATCTACCCCTGTCTCCTTTAATTTTCTCAAACGTTTCATGTCCACAATGTAAAAATCTCTAGAACATTTACTTTTTCTCGAATTTATATAAACTGTTGTTTCATGTTGACTTTCGTTGACTTTTCG
Organism: Agrilus planipennis; assembly: GCF_000699045.2. Classification (NCBI taxonomy): domain Eukaryota; kingdom Metazoa; phylum Arthropoda; class Insecta; order Coleoptera; family Buprestidae; genus Agrilus; species Agrilus planipennis. Next base: position 50,539 of record NW_020438978.1, on the reverse strand, counting down.
TAGCCTTGCATCACAATTCTTTTACTCTACCTTGGTAGAGTACTTTACAATCTTATGAACCTTGGCCTTGAGTTGCGAGGTGACAAAGTTCCGCTAATTTGTTCATTTTTACATTTCTACCACGTAAAAGCATCGTCAGTCACTATCGGGGCTCCGTCCTTGGTTTAACTTAAATAGCCAGGTACATGATTGATAGCCTAGTTGTAGTCAATGTTTTTGTAATGTACAGTATGAATGCAGTAAGGTACCTCTGTGGCAGAAGAAGACATTGTATTTTATAATAAAAATAATACGTGAACAATAAATAAACAAATAAGTATACAGTAAGACTCTGCTTAACACAAGGGATACGTTCTAATAATTTCCAGTGCTAAATGAAGTAGCATTATTAGAAGATTACTACATTTATTGTTGCCTCTGTGTTTTTAGCGTTTTAATTATTTTATACAGTTGACCAATATGTTCTGTTATAGTGGCTAAATCCTAATACTTTAAAACATATGCTACGTTTTATAGAATCATCATTAAGGGAGGCAATGATAGGGTTTGTCCACACATTGACGAAACGAACACGGGACATGTGAGACGAGCTTCATACGAGATACGTACTATTCTCTATTCGTAGACGTTGAAGTCGTACTGTGGCGAGTCATTTTTACGTACATCTGTGAGGCAGTGGGAATCGTGCGTTAGTACTCAAATATGTTTTCAAATTTTACGATCACTGCTTTAGCTACAGTAGCGTTAACACTAAAGGAAGAGAGATCGTGAACTACGAGGTAACGCGTAACGTGTACGTGTTCAATCACTTTTATATAAATTTGATCGAAACCTAAATAATTTGTACATTTCAGAAGTTATTAACTTAATTATATTAGTCCAAAACGACCCCCTATTTCTTAAACTTTCTTTCAGTTCGCCCAGCCCACCCCTATCGTCATTCACCAACTAATGGCAGTTCTACTATCTCACATCCTCCTAACACATGTTTCAGACATTCTACCTCTCTGTCACTTATTCTACTTGCTTGTCCTCTTCTTTTTTCTAAAATTTGCATTCCCCGTACTCAATCCCTGTCCTAAATTTTGTTATCACGTTTATTCCATTCCCTTCTAAATATCTTAGTATATCTTACTAAATCTACAAACATCAAATATACTCGTTTTTTTCTCCAACAGTATCAGTATCATATTTTTTAGCATGTAAATCGTATCTATCACCCCCTTCTTTTTCTGAAACCAAATTGCGTCTTGCTTAATACCTACTTTCTAATAATTTGCTCCTATAGACTATTTCTTATCATTTCGTGTATATTTTACCCCGTATTCATAATTACAATACATCTATAATTTTCCACACAATCCTTTGTCCCCTCTTAAATACCATTCCATGCTTCCGTCAACACATTCTCTTTCCATATCTATTCCATAATTTTGTACAATTTTTCCAATACCAAATCTGTTGCATGTCTCCCCAGGAATTCCCTGTAGTCCCACCGCTTTTTTCGTTTGAGCGCCTCTATTCCTTTTATAATTTTCTCTGTTCCTAACCCTTTCTCTTCTTCCTGATTCCTTTCCTCGAGTATTCCAAACACTTCTAACCATCTCTTCACTTCCTTCCAATATCCTTTTCAGGTGTTAAATCCATTCTTACAATCTTACCACTCACTTGTGCTTTGTTACATTTCCTATATCCATTTATAATTCTCCAAAACCGCTTCGTACGTTTCGTAGCCTTTAAGTCATTTATTAATTTTACACTGGATTCCTTATTTTTTTTTATCTATTCTCTACTCATCTCCACACTGATCCCTTCTCCATTAATTCAATATATCTTCATACTCCTTTTTTCCAAAAAACCCTCGTTTCACCATTATTCACACCTTTATTCTATTAACTCTCTCATCATCATCATTTTAATCATATCTTTCCAGTCCTCTATTTCTTCAACCTTTTCCCTTACTCTCTTCCTAAACTCCCCTATTGCTCTCTTCCCCCAATCAAACAGTCCCTTATGTACGATTTCACGTCTCCATTCTTTTCTTTCTTTTAGGACAATTTCTAAAGGTAAGGGTATCTCAGTCTATCATTTCATTAACTTAAAAATTCAGTATTTGTTCCCATTCCCTACCATTTGTAATCAGGTAATCTGTAACAGATTTACACCTCGTTAATAAATAAACCTCCGTCCCTCTAAGATTTGTACTGTTTTTAATCACCTACAGCTTTTTTTCCCACTTCTCCATTTTTGCCCTATATACCTTTTTAACTTTCTTCCTTTACTTCTACCTTCTGCCCCATCTTGTCTTTTATAAATCTTTCCAACTCCCTCTTTTGTTTTTTTATTCTCTTCTTTTCTTTTCTTTGCCAGTTCCATTTCCATTTTTTTATTCTTTTCTTTTGTTCCTCTGCTTGTTTCTCCATATGCTGTTCTGTCTCCAGCTTCTCTAGTACCATTTCCTTTATTTCTGCTTTCATCATTTCGTTTTAAACCATTGCTTACAGTTTTTTTATTATACATTGCTCCTTTATTTCTTCCATCTTACTAGTTCTTCATGGTTTTGTAGCTCTTCCATTTCTTTCCTTTCTTTCTCCGTTAATTCACTCTCTTCTTTACTTTTTAAATATTCCAACGGCTCACTTATTCTATTAATTTCTCTTTTATTCCTCTGTATAGTATTTTTATTTAGCTCCCTAGTCTGTTGTTTTTTGTTTTCTTACCAATTCCGGGCCTTTCACTTTTCTTTTCTTAACTTTTTCTTTTACGTTGTTTTCCATCAAAAACTCAATACAAATCATTAATCGATTTTTTCTTCGCCTTTACACGTTATTAATGAGATGTTTTGCTAATAGATTAACTCCTGCTGTGCTCGGTTTGGCCCCTTGGAAAGCACACAAGCAGGTTAACTCCCCTTATTTAAGATTTGCACACTATACAAACACATTTCTTTATTCTATTAACTGCATTCATGTCCTCGCTTTACTACTCTGCCTCATATATCCCACAGTATATTAAAAAACTATACAAATATTTTAAGTTCGACATAGCAAGGTCACATTTTGACAAACCGATACATTTTGCCGAGGGTTCTGATGCTTCTGGGGAAGCAAATCCGAACTTGAATGAAATATTTGTACCTTCTCTTTACATTAATGTCGAATAAAATAATTCGAAGCAGTCTGTATTCTGTCGAAACTAACAGACGCGGATCGCGATTTCGATCTTTTTAGATCTCATCAGCGCGTCGCAGACAGCTCCGACAGAACACAGATCAACTTTTACCTGCTATCTTAACAGTACGTTTTAGAAAATACCACAAATGGCACAGTAAACGCCATCTGTAGTGCGATGCTACATTTTAGGATTACGTATGCTCCAACATGGTCCATTTATATGGATATCTACTTGCTAAAACGAATCCCGGCGTAGCTAACCTCAACGTGATAGACACGTTACCATAATCGAATAAAATAATTCGAAGTGGTCTGTATTTC
>NW_020438978.1:44647-46451 GCF_000699045.2 Agrilus planipennis | reverse complement strand
GTAAACTAGATACTGTTTATATTTCATTTCATATTTTTTTTTTAGTATTTATTACTTTCCATCTTTAAATGTGTCACATAGTAAATAATAACATTGAAGTGGAGTAATATTTGCCTATTCTGAAAATGTTCTAAATGTATTTCAGTTACTATACTTCAATGAATTTTAAGTGTAAATATTGTTAAACTAGATTTTACCCGCCGCTTTGCTCGCGTTGTTGTCCTAAATATATGTCAAAAATCATCGACGCTACATAAAACTAATTTTTTTTTATCCCTTGGGAACAGTATTCTTTTTTCTGGATAAAACGTACCCTATGTCCTTTTCTGTACTCCTGAAAATGTGTACAAAATTTTATGATAACTCATTGAGTAGTTAAGGCATTAAATCTCCCACATAAAACTAATTTTTCTATCCCTTAGGAGAACAATTTTTTTTTATATAAAAGATACCCCATATACTTTTCTGTGTCCCTGATCGGCCACATAAAACTAATTTTCTATCCCTCGGGAACAGTTTTTTTCTAGAAAAAGGGTAACCTAGGTATTTTTCTGTACCTCTAACAATGTACCTACAAAATTTCATGACGATCGATTGAGTATGTAAGGCGTGAAATCGATCACATTAAACTAATTTTTCTATCCCTCGGGAACAGTTTTTTTTTTCTGGATAAAAGGTACCATATGTGCTTTTCTGTACCTCTGACAATATGTGTAAAAATTTCATGATGATCGGTTGAGTGATTAAGGCGGGAAAAGCCTACAAACAAACAAACTGAAATTCACATTTATAATATTAGTTAGGATGGCAGTTGTCAAAGTACTGCTTCTAATTTTATATTTGTTTATCAAATACGATATAAGTTACGCCCAAGAAGGCTAAGCCCTATAATTGTAGGTTACATGCGTTTTCACTGAAGGGAAGTGGAGTATAAATGTGTCATAAGTTAATATGATTATGACATACATTCCACTATATTTGTCTGTTGTAATATGAAGAAGCATGAAAGAGAATACGATGTGTCGTATATCGATGAATAATTGGTCCACATGCAATTTTATACAAATGTGAAATTATGTGTCTTTTTGAATTTTGAATAAGTAGATTCTTTTAATGAAATGGATTGTTTTATTATACTTAGAAGTCGCCCATAAAATACGTCACTGCATTCATCTTTTTAGACTTCTCCCCCTCTCCTTTCGTTACGCTAAGTCACACTTTCAGCGACCCCCCTAACAAATATTAGGTCACAAAGATAGTTTACTTCCTACCCTCTATAAACTATTTTTACTGATTAAAAATAGCAATGAGAATTATTTACTATCACAATGCCAAAATTTTAAAAACTGTCAAGTTAAGGAAAACGGTTAAAATAAAATCATTAACTGCAAACATCAGATTTTCTTAACCCCCCCCCCTTCCATCTTGTAATACATCGTTACGCTAAGCAATAATCCGCCCTCTCCCTTATTTACTAATGTATTTTATGAACGTCCCCATATTTAATTTTTTTAATTTGGCTGTTAGGTAAAAAAAACTCTAGAAAAGATTGAATCCAGGTCTTCAGCACCTCCTAGCCCTACCCCAAGTTCGATTAGCAACACATCAAATTCTAGTAAATTAAAAATAAGTGGAAAAAACTTGTTGCCGTATAATGTTACTCCACCTAGACCTCGTGGACCGACTGAAGCTGAAAAAAAAATTGAAGAAATGACCCGACAAATTGAAGAAGAAATGGAGAAACATGAGGAAGAAGGGGAATATTTTGGTAATTATTCAGATAAATTAATGCCATTGGTTTTTT
>NW_020438978.1:17031-43479 GCF_000699045.2 Agrilus planipennis | reverse complement strand
TTTCTTAACCCCCCCCCTTCCATCTTGTAATACATCGTTACGCTAAGCAATAATCCGCCCTCTCCCTTATTTGCTAATGTATTTTATGAACGTCCCCATATTTAATTTTTTTAATTTGGCTGTTAGGTAAAAAAAACTCTAGAAAAGATTGAATCCAGGTCTTCAGCACCTCCTAGCCCTACCCCAAGTTCGATTAGCAACACATCAAATTCTAGTAAATTAAAAATAAGTGGAAAAAACTTGTTGCCGTATAATGTTACTCCACCTAGACCTCGTGGACCGACTGAAGCTGAAAAAAAAATTGAAGAAATGACCCGACAAATTGAAGAAGAAATGGAGAAACATGAGGAAGAAGGGGAATATTTTGGTAATTATTCAGATAAATTAATGCCATTGGTTTTTTGGGTCTTAAACGCTTTAAAATATTGAAGCAAGCTGAAGTTTCTTACGCTATTCGACAATATTAATTATAGATTTAGTATTGCGTAACCGTTATTTCGAAATGGCAATTTTGGAACTGTAGGCTGCTTCTAAGAATAGCTGTAGTAGCTTTTTAAAATGACCCTGGACCTAGGGAATTTAGAGTCAACTTAGGGAAAAAGAGGATTTTTATTTAATTTATAATAAAATTACTTTTTGTGCCAAATTAATTCTAAAGGTTACTTGCACTACATGAATTTTTTTTATTAAATATCCTGTTTTCGCCTTAAGAATTTTCATGGAAATGTAACGAAATTTCTGTAAAAAGACTAGGGAATAAAAAGAAATTAAGCTGGCAGTTCTGATTTTTGTTGGGTAATTTCTTACTGCCGTGACGAACTTCTAAAATGTTTATATTTTGTCATCGGTTTCATAATATGAAATTTAAGTAATTAAAAACCTACAATTTACATTAACAACAGATTACATTTGATCATATTAAGAGTCAAGTGGTAAAGAGAACTGTTAAGATTTAGTTTATATTTCTTCTCCTTTTTTAAGATACTATTGTAGAAATCAAAGCCAGAATAGGGGTATTACAACCAACACTTGAAAAATTAAACAAAACTCGTCGACCGATTGTCAGTGACAGAGCTCGATATGAGGCCACTTATACTCAAATTTGTACTATTACTACAAAATGGAACGCGTACGTATCTCGTGCTCGTCTCGCACATGTTCGAGGCTCGTCTCGTCAATATATGATAGAACCTTTACTTAGCATTCGTGAAGACACTGGTTCAATTACGGGTTAGTNAAAACCTACAATTTACATTAACAACAGATTACATTTGATCATATTAAGAGTCAAGTGGTAAAGAGAACTGTTAAGATTTAGTTTATATTTCTTCTCCTTTTTTAAGATACTATTGTAGAAATCAAAGCCAGAATAGGGGTATTACAACCAACACTTTCATTGTCTCTTCAATGTATAAATAATTAACAGTTTACCCTGAGGAAGCCTTATACATTAAAGGTGAAAAGTATGTAGATACTGGTTGGGATATTAAATTATTATTTTCCTTTTCTGGCTTTAATTCCTGCAATAAAAATACTTAAGTGTATTTCTCCTGATAAGTTGGTATTTTGAAAAAACTAAAACGAACTGATGCATTATTCATAATACTTTTTAGCGGCTGTCCGTAGTATCTGTTTTTTTTTTTTTTAAGGGGTGTGTCACACCTGTGGAGAGAAAGTTACTGGAGCTGGACAGGCTTGCCAGGCAATGGGAAATTTGTATCATACTAATTGTTTTATTTGTTGTTCATGTGGAAGAGCATTAAGAGGAAAAGCATTTTATAATGTTCATGGTAGAGTGTATTGTGAAGAGGACTATTTGGTAGTTGTATAAATGATAGAATGCTTATTCTTTTACATGAATAATACTGTTCAATATATTTTCAGTATTCGGGATTTCAACAGACTGCCGAAAAGTGTGCTATTTGTGGTCATTTAATAATGGAAATGGTAATTTATTTTATTTACTAATATGCAGGGTGTAACAGAACTAAGTGCGGAGCTTTGGAGGTAAACTAGATACAATAATATAATGATTTTTGCCGTTTACTTATCGAGGAGTTATTGGTTTCGGGAACAACAACACTAAACATATCTACACACAAAAATTGTTCGAAATTCGAACCCCTACTTCGAAACTTTTACCAAAATTATTTCTGAGTCGCTCAAAAACCTCTGGGATTTGGTGTATATCATTTCACTTTCTGCATTATCTATTACATTTCCTCTTGTCACCCTTTCACTTCAAATACTTCCTTCTTTTTTTTTCTTTTCTCTGTTTAATTTTAAGCCTTTCTTCCACTTTCACATTGTATTAATACGCCCCCCCCCTTTCGCTTTTCCCCTCTTACTTACTGCTACCGCATTATATATTGTCCAATTATACTTACAATCCAATCTTTTTATATATCATTCTCTTCCACCCACGTCTCACAACATATTACAGTGGATTTCGGATATAACGACGACGAAGGGACTACTGTAATTTCATCGTTATATTCGGAAGTCGTTACAGGCAAAGATGAAGAGATACAGACACGTCTATACAGTTTCACCATTTTTCAATTTTGAAACGATTTGCGCCTTTTTTAAACAGTAGATGTGCTTCTAGGAGTCATACATATTCAACAGTTACCTAAACACAGTTGCTACTCAGAATATCACTGTGTAACTGAACCATTTTAACGTACACGCTTACCTACCTACCTGGCTAACATCTATTAACAAACGGTAAAGGTCACCACACTTGCTGATTATCGGTATGGACATAAACAAAAGATAGGAAAGCTCTTTGTGTCTTTGCCGATTGCCTCCCGTCGCCATATTTACATGGGGTTACTAGGGATTTGTTTCAAATGATTAATTAAAAATAGTCGTTATACTCGAACTCGGCGTTATATCCGAAGTCGCTATAGCCACATGAATTTAGTACTAAAATATGCTTGAAATTCAAGGGATTTAACGTCGCTATAGCAAAATGGTCGCTATAACCAAGGTCGTAATAAATGAAATCCACTGTATTTCATATCTTTCAATCATTATCTATCCTTTAGAACACCTTCAATATTTGACATTTTTGGATTGTACGCATTATTTTAGAAGTATTTTTTATAAAGCTACCTTACGTCTTGGTCTAATAGTGGTCGAGATATTTACTTTTTATAAAAAAAAAAGGTTAGCAGGAGCAATAAGAATAAAAGTTGTTAAAGTAAAAAATAAAATTCAATATTGTCAAATTTGTACAGGGTAAAAGAATACAAAACAAATACTACACTGATGCTGCTAATTACCAACTGATTGAGTGCGGCGTGGCGGATCGTATTTCTTTATCAGAGCCGAAATTGAATTTATCTGTACTTTCAACAACGTTTTTCTCGAAAGTTGTGAACTTTCGAACATGCAAACATTTACTTAATTTTCTGTTTTATAGTGTCCTATCACCACCTTCAAGCTCTTACTCTTACTTCTGTTATACCCTGTAGAGGAAAAAACCTATAATTGATATCCAAAATGATTCATACAGTGTCAAATTTGATATCTCGAATAGTTATATAGTAATAATATTTTAGCTTTGGAAATTGCAGCTCATATGAAGAATTAATCTTTTTGTTACACTTGTAGATCCTTCAAGCAATGGGCAAATCATATCATCCAGGTTGTTTCCGTTGTTGCGTTTGTAACGAATGCTTGGATGGTGTACCTTTCACTGTTGATGTGGACAATAAGATCTACTGTGTAAATGATTATCACAGAATGTTCGCTCCTAAATGTGCTTCATGTGGTAAAGGTAAAATTAATTAATATAACTTAAACTTTAAACCGTGCACTTTGTGTAAAACGTAATAATTAGGCAAATAAAGAAAACAAGTTTCACTGAATTTTTAATTGTTCTGACAGCATTGGTTCGATCATAAACCGGGAGCACACGGCATGCATAAAAAGTCTCATATCAGCCTGTCTATTAAACTAATTATTTTTTTGCGTTATTTAAGCGCAATAATTTAAATAAAAAAAACATCCGTGTACGACGAGTATGAAATTCGTTATAAAAAATATTCATACTAGGGTGCTATTACAGCAAATGAAAATTTATCAAATAAATCCATGGAAAAACGATCGGTAGCTGATTTCAACTTGTACATCGTATTCTTACGGTCATCTCAAAATGTAAAAACAAGTCTCGTGAAATATATTCATAACAGGCTGCTAAAATCAGGGTATAATTTGCCAGCCAAAATAGAAATAAAACAAATTGTCCGCCAGGTTACACTTGTACATCATAATTAGTTCATCTATTAAATATTCTCCATTTTTATTAAAAAAAAAAACAAATACCAGGCTGTCAATTAATTTCCAGACTTATAAATGAAAACGACACTGTAAAGTCAATTAAACAGCCGGTAAAACTTGTAAGAGCCGCAGACAGCCGACAAGAAGTTACCTGAAAAATTACATTTTTCCAAAATATTCATACCAGTCTGCAATTTGTTTACAACGATATTCGTATAATTTATTGAGTTTTCCATTGACAGCCAATTTAAGCTGGTACAGTGACTTCTGTACCTATAGTACTAGCAAAAACTGGGTAATTTTCTACATGATGGGACTGCCGCTCGGATTTTGGGGTGAGGAGAGGAGGGGGAAGGGGAAAGTCTAAGGAATTAATTCCGATTGATAAAAAGTGGGGACCGTGAAGTGGAGGCGGTGCAGGCTAAAAATGAAAATAGTAAACATCTCGGTTGACGGTTGCTCAGATGGGTGTGGTGGTGGGTGAATGTAGTAGGGCTGACCTTGAACAACCCAAAGGACGTGGTAAAAGTTGGTGGTGATAACGTGGAGGTACAGGGCGGGTGTGAGTGTGACCAATCGTTTTTCATTAAATTAAGTAAAAGCATAAATTGATAACTTGGTAATTGTCTAAATGATGGGACCGTCGCTCTATCGCAGGTAATAAAAATGAAGAGGGTAAGGAGAGGTCTAAGGACTTAACCGGAATTGATTAAAAATGTGGGTGGTGAATTGAAAGCAGGCGAGATGGAGGCTGAAAATAAAATTTTTTAGTCTCGTTTATTAACATACAAATGCATAATTAAGTGTCAGGTAACCCTACTCTTCCTCACCCTTACCCACATCTCCCTCTCCCTCACCACTACCCACCTTCTATGTTCCTTACTTCACCTTACCCTACACAAAATTCCCAATTTATCCTTATTTTTTCGAGTTTTCTCACCCAGCCATTTTCTTATAAATGCCCAATGTCAGCTTCTCCCCTTCTACTCTCCACAGCCGGTGTCCGAGCGACTGTCCCATCATCTACGCATATTCTATTTTCACTTTTAGCCTCCACCTACTCCGATTCCAGTTAGCGTCCCCACTTTTTATCAATGGGGATAATGTCCTTGGACTTCTCCCTTCCACCTCCTTCCGAGTGACGTTATCATCTTGTCGACAATTACCGAAAAGTTTTTGTAGGCTCCCATGTGCTATTAGGATTTTATTTTGGGTGGATGTGACAAATGAAAACAAATATTCATACTAAATGGTATATTGTAAAAGAGCAAGTTAATTCTTGGTAGAGGTCCTTACGAATTTAAAAATAAAGGATTGATTGCCACGTGACTAAAGCCTCATTTATTGTGTGATTGATTGATACTTATTACGTTATTACCTTGATTGTTTAGATACATTAAGAAGTGAGGCCTAAAAAATTAACCAAAAAATTATTTTCACTTCATAGGTTAATAAAAATTAAGTTTATTCCATATAAAAAGGTTAATTAATAAATTTTCCTTCATAAAATCTGCAAAAATTATATAGATAATTAAATAAATTGTGTAAAAGAAGCCCTTATAATAAATACTACAAACAATTCAAATAGTTAAAACGTTTTGAGGAATGAGTACAAGTGTTATTCTTTATTCCGACCAGCTTATGAACCATCGAGCGTACCTTTCTATGGTCCTAAAAACAAACGAGACGCGGAATGGCAGGGGAATTAGGCCTTGAGGAGAGGACTCGCAATTTCGGTGGCCTTCGGGCATGCGCAATGAAGTTTAATGTTCATAAATAATAATGTACATGCTGTAACGGGCTGCGATTGAAGATCATCTCAAAATATTCGGTGTTTCGTTTGGGCATAATGACCGCTTAGTATGAGACATTTCAGAACGCATACATTTTGGAATTGCAATAATAAAAGTGTATAAAAATTGGATAAGAATATTTTTTATCACGTACCTGCCCAATTTCATTGGTTTAACACGATCCACATGATATAATCGGCTGTCACTAAATAAATGGTCATTTGGCAACTTAAATGACGCTAAAAAAAACTTGGTTCTGGTATGATTTTTTTGTCTGAACAAAATTTATGAACAAGTTGATTATCATGTTCAAATGCGCACCCCGATTTTCAATTTTTTATACCTATTTCGTCTAGCAATGTATATCTACCCTATTTTGACAGCCTGGTATAAATACTTTTTTTAACGAATTTATTATACTTTCTAGGCGCTGTCAAATTCGTCATATAAGGATGGCCTTTTGGCAAAAAATAACTAGTTTGACAGGTAGCCTGGTATGAGACGTTTTTTACAATCGATCATGTGCTTCCGGTGCGACCATTATCTTATAGTAGAACAGAAAATTAATGGGAAAAATATTGCCGAGCAAATTAAAACTGTGGTGAAACTTACTTGTTTTCTTTTATTATTTATTTAACTAAAATTAGTTAAGCCAAGGTAACATTTCTTTCTTTTTTAAGTGTCAATTGAGTTAAGTTCAGTAACTATTGTGTAAAAAGATGTAAGCTAGACGCTAGACTATACGAACTCTACACCTTTAACGCGTCTCAAACTGCTTTAGAGTGAAAATAAATGTTCTTTCCTGGGATTGATATAAGGTTGATTCTATTTTTCTATTTAATATAAAAAAACAATTGTGTGGTTTTATGAAACCGCAATGCAAGTGAAACTTTTCGGATTGTAGACATTTAACTGTAAATTTTAGGAAAATTATTCTATTCAGGGTATTAAAATTAAAATCGCGTTGATTGGAAAATGGGAATGATAATGGGAAGTCAATAGTAAATAAGATATCCATCTCACCATTAAAACACACAAATACCGCGGAACACTTGCACGAAGGAATGAGAATATATATGCTACACGGTTAGCTCATGCGAGTCATGGACACCGCCATATTGGTCTTGGCTGCTCTGCCGAGCGCGATTCGCATGATGATGTATGATATTTTGGACAAAAACTGAATTTTTGAGAATGATATATCGGTAATCGTATGCTTTCATAATTTATTTGTGTGATTTCACAGTTTTGCAACTAATTTTTAAGCTTCAACCTTTCGGTGCTTCCTGTGTAATGCCACCTCTGCATTCTCATTGCACTGTCTCGTATGTGGCTACCATGTATTGTTTTTTGCTTGACGTTTTCAAATTAAGTTTATTTTTGTAATTTTTGGTAATAGCAGTAAGTTTGCCTATCGAATAGCAGTTAAGGAGTGCAGGTTATTACTAATTATTCATCATACGTGCAACTGGCTTGTCTGCGTACCAGCTGTTTCGAAAGTCACGAGTAGGTATGTGTGTTTCGACACTTGACGTTTGTGATAACGAAGGGCGATAACCTAACAAGTGTTCTCAACATTGACAACTCATTAGGGAAGCTCATTCACTAGGGTACTTTTTGTGCATAGTATTTACCCCCTACGTTGCGGCTCTATCACGAAATGTATTCTACAGTGCCTTCAGATCTTATCTTTCAAATATTCCGGATGATTGATCAGACATAGTGTATATTAGATATATTCTCAGTTATACAACGTAGGTACTACAAAAAATTCGAATTGTTCGAAATGTGGCGTTACAGGCGAATGATGAGGATACCGTGGATAGAGAAGGTTAGAAATGAGGAGGTATTAGAAAAAATAGGAGAACAGAAGACTGTATGGAAATCAATAAGAAATAGGCGAGATAGGTTAGTAGGACACATTCTTAGGCGTGAAGGTCTAGTCAGATACATATTTGAGGCAGAAACGGGATTTAGGAGGGGTAGAAGTAGACCTAGATTAGATTACTGTTCGCAAATAGTTAAGGATGTGGGTTGTTCTAATTTTAGGGAAATGCAAACCAGTCTTAGGACTGACGAGCTTATGCTGATAGGAAAAATTGTAATTATTGTAAGGCTCCTTTATAAGAAGTTGAACAGTTCTGAATTAAAAAAATGAATTTGAAATTATGTTGAACTTTTTCGTTACTTTTATTGCAGTTTCCTGGGTAACTACAAATAGACAATATATGGCTTTACATGTTAATTTATGGGTTTATAGAATACATATAGTTTTACACAAAGTTACAAATAAAAACTGTTGATAACTTTACAAATATAGATTGTATAAAAAAGTTTTAGTAAATGTCTGGGTTTGTACATATTTAATAATAATTGTCTTTAGTCCCTATTTATTAAAATAGGTAATGTATTCCGTGTGTTGCAGGAATAACTCCAGTAGAAGGTACCGAGGAAACGGTTCGAGTTGTGTCTATGGATAAAGACTTTCATGTCGATTGTTACGTGTGTGAAGAATGTGGTATGCAATTGACAGACGAACCAGATAAAAGATGTTATCCTTTAGAAGGACGCCTTATGTGCAGGAGTTGTCACATACAACATTTGCAACATACACCTAGACAACTATATCCTGTGTCTGCCACATACCAGTACATTGGATAGAAAAGCTTACAATGCAGCTATTTTTCGTTAGGTATGTGAATGCAATTAATAGTATAAGTATAATCATAATTTTGAAGCAAGTGGTCTGAAGCCTATATATTTAAAAAATATCGGTTTTGATAAAATTCCTAATTTTAAAAATTAATTAGGTAAAGGATAAACCAGTGGAACTTCCAAGTAACAGGCGAAAATATCTCTTACAGATATACATAGATTTATATAAAAAGGAAACACGTTAACACCATAGTCATGAATTCTATTTATTTGAAATGTGGCAAAGTCTTTGAAAAACTATTCAAATATCATTTAGGTGGGCAAGGTTCTCCCGAATTCTGTTTTAGCTCATTAATGTATTGAATCTATTTCTTATTACTGCTATTGTAAATAAAAAATTGTAAAGTGGGAAGTCCTATTGGTACGCACGCAGAAAGAAGGAACTATTTAATAACTTGTAGCAGTTAGAATTGCATTCTTTCGGTTGTAAAACAGAAATTGCATTTTTTATTTTTAAACTAAGAGACAAACTAAATTTGCTTGTAAAGTTACAACTTGTAATTGACTTGACGTTCCATATATTCCATAAATCTTAAGAAAACCTTGTGACAAAAAAGTATTCGATCTGATTCAGTTTTTTTTTTACATTTATGTACTGTATAATCCCAATTTTAGAAAAAATGGACCAATATTTTATTTTAATAGAATATTAAAAATACTAAGTATTCTTTAATTTTACAAATTAAGGGCTGTATGTATATACTCGCAACCATAAATATTAGTTTAATGGATGTCATTTACTGTTAATGAAGTTAAAAAACAAGAAAATATTGGATGTAGTCAGTAATCAAACAGCACAACGTAATGCTGTGTATTTTTCTTTTTAATAAAAATAAAAAAAATAAATACAATGATAATATTATTCCTTAATAATTGTTATTTTTTCTTTAACAACTTTGCTACAGTATGAGTAATTAATATGGTGCTCCCAAACCTTATGGGACTAATTAATTTATAAATGGCTAATATGAATGCGACTTCTTTCGTAACGTTGCCTCGTACGTTCATTTGAGAATCATTCTTAGTCCATTTTTGCACCGTCTCACGGATTTTCACATTGCTACAATAAATAATGGTTTTGATATAGATGATACAATGATTTATTATTCAACATTAATGGTGTATGTAAATATCTAAAATTTCAAAAGATTCTATGAAGGAATTGAAAATAAATCTTTAATTAAGAAAAGGATTTTAATGTTGGTTTAACTGTATTATTTTGCTATGTCGGTAATTCTGAAGAATTTGATTATGAATATCGAATATTGCTTTTTATTCTTTTACTGCTTGAAAATCTTATATGCAACATGATTTACAAAAGTAGGCTGTACTGTGGGTGCACAGAAAATCTAATAATCGCTACAATCCAAAAAGGTAATGAAAACAATTTATAATAAAGAAAACTAATTTCTCATAAAAAATACAACAAGCAATAAAATGGCAAATATTTCATTAATAAATCGACAGAATTATCATTACTATAAAAAGTTTTGATATTGCTAGAGCTTTAAAATCATCAAATGTAAAACCATACAGACGAGTGACATTAGTAGAAGCACAGGCGTCTCTACTTACAAGCCATGCTGAAGGTTTACTTGGCAACACTGTGGGAGTCCCAGGATTTCCCAGTTAATGAGAGTTATAACTAATACATTGGCTGTTGTGGTTCTTTCGTTTTTCTATAATATTTTAATTTTAGCGGAAATATCGTGCAATAAATGAGGAATAAGGATGCTTATAGTGTGTTTTAGTGATTAATACCTTTGGATACAGTTTTTAATTGCAGAAAGTAATATTAACTATTAAGTGAAAGAAGTGAAAATGTTTTACGTGAGATTGTGTGTTTTAGTTGTAAATTTTCTGGTTTATTTCTTAACAAAATGCCTCGTCGTTGTGTTCCCAGTTGCAATTCAAATTATAAATCATCTTTAAAATGTAAGTATAAGTAGGTATGTCTATATTTTTATTCCCAAAAAAAATGATGAAATGCGAAAATATTTTGCAGTTTACATACATCACTTTAACGAAAGTGGCATTATAAAAACAGTAAAAAAAAAGTATCTACTGCCGGTAATGTTTTGAGTGAGCTTTTAACATATCCTAAATTATCAGAGAATGATGAAATAGAAATTTAAATTGTTGAAAAGTCTCCCTTAAACATAAGTCAGTTTATTGAACTTTTTAAAAATTAAAATTGTGATTTAGATGACTCCTTCAAAATTTGCAGTTCATTCTGTTCGTAAAAAGATAACTTGCAACAATTGTGTTTCGCTCATAATAAACAATAAAGGCTCTTGCGTTGGAGATATTTATTTTGATTATTTACAAAGGGGAGGACTTTCTGTTCCTACTGATAGTATTAGTATTGTTTTTTCTTTTCACATTTATGACATTCTTGAAGAAATAAGTAATAACGAAAATCTGCAGACACAATATTTATGGGCTGAACACCAAAAACCAATTTTAGGAAAATTAAATATTTTCAAAAATATGTAGTTGTGGAAAACATTATAAAGATATATTCTTCCAAATTTTATCTTCTTTTGCTGATGTTTTGCTTAATGATTACGTTAAAATTATAAATTATAGAAAGCAAGAGTCCCGCCACTCCAATTCAAATTCAGCTAACTGTAAGACAGCAAAAATCCGTAAATCATAAATTGTAATTAGTTCTTTCTAAGGGGATGGCAGGGCTATTGGCAAACCCCAAAAAAAGCTAACGCGCCTTGGCAATACTTCAATTGTGGTGTGGAAATTTGCTTTAATAAAATTACAATTATCGAGATTAATTTCATTTAGGTACCTAACAATGTTTACACCTAATCTTTTGTCTTTTCTATTTTGTTCTTAATACCTACATGTTGAAGTGTATTTTAAATAACGTCACATACTATCAGTGATGAACAAATGTTAGTTATTTAATAATTTAATTCATTTTTATCGTAATGGGTGTCTAAAAATCATGTGTAGTAATAACAACTAAGACTCGCAGAATAGGACTCTCACATCGAAGCAATGCGCTGTTGCCAAATTTCTCAGCATGGCTTGTATTAGAGACGGCTGTGGTAGAAATATTAAATAGCAAACTGGAACGATTAATGAGGGATTTATGTGACCAAATAACGTTTGACAGTCTGAGTTGCAGAACAATATTGTTAGATGTTAATTTTCTGACAGGATTCTTAACTGAAGCATAGGGAGAGTAGCTCCGACGAGTCAATGAGACTTCTATGCATTTTAAATAAGAAAAGTACATCTTCATAATCCCTAAAAGAGTTTAAAGAACAAATTTAAATTTTGATATAATGTTTAAGTAATCTTGATCTAATCTACATATAATCGAAACTCATTTAAATATCAAAAATCTGTATTACACGTTCAATCATAAGTTAAAAGATCATTTGAAATATAAAATTTTTAAGGTTATTAACAACAAGTATAATTATATATTAAAATGAATGTGATATTATTTTAAAAAACTATAAATAATTGAATGTACTATTCTGTTTAATGTAAAAAAATATGAAAATATAGAATGGATTTTTTAATATTACGGATAAATTATTGAAAATTTCTATATGCATAATACAGTTTTATAATAAATTTTACATTAATTGCATTGCAAATTCGAGCTGTACACTGCGGATGTTTCTCCAAAATAATGTTATTCGAGTTTGTGTAAACCTTTTCTGAGCAGATTTGATAAACAGTGGCGCATTTGCTTTGATTGGCGTACTACATCAGAATAATAACTATACATATTTTGTGAGGGGAGGCTAGGCCATTGATTTTATAGACAAATCGTGATAGTGATAAGAAGTATTCGGAATTGATAAATAAGTCATCACGGCTACGCATACACAATACGCGATAAAATATTGTACGATAAGGTTCACTTGAAATAGATGTTTCAAGTGTTAATAAAAAGTAAAACAGGTCTTACCCGAGTTTTTTTATCATTTTCACTAACACCGTCTCCTTTTTATTTCAAATATTCCAAGTAGTGAATCATACACATGCAAACGAGTAAATACCTATTCAAAAACAATTTTATCTGGTACGAGAAATAGACTTAAAATCAAAAATCAAATCCCAAATTTTAGCGCCCACGTAAATGTCTAGGTTGCCAGTCGCTGAAGCGGGCACTGCATATTAAGCACTTTGAATAAAGTAGAAAAAAATACTTAAACGAGTTTGTTTTTAGGTTTTTTAGAAAATTCGTTTAAAACAATTTCCATGGTAATTGTTTTCACAAATTCGTCGTGAAGAAAAGAGGTACCTAATGGAGAATTTATGTTGAGTCATTGCACTCCTAGGTGACGTTTTTATTCCCCCCATCTTCATGTACGATTGTATTTATATATGAAGCGGCAATTCATATGGTGTGTGCCAAGATATTTGCTTTCTCACACAGTATAAGTGCAAGAAAAAAAACAATTGTGTGCTTTTATGAAATCACAGTGCAAGTGAAACTTTTCGGATTGTAGGCATTTAACTGTAAATTTTCGGAAAATTATTCGATTTAGGGTATTAAAATTAAAATCGCGTTCTTAATCTTATCTTAATAATTGGAAAATGGGAATGATAATGGGAAATCAATAGTAGACAAGATATCCAACTACAAATTTTAATTTCAATCTACGTATGAGAGTATGAAATACATAATAAATACAATCATTCAGATGATAGACGCAATATTTATTTAAATCATTGAATCATTTTTCAATCATTATTCTATCAATAATTTTATTTTCGCTTTGAGTTTTACAGTCTATAAATGTAATTGTCATGCACTTGCACGAATGAGTGAGAATATAAATGCTACACGGTTAGTTCATGCGAGCCATGGGCGCCAACATATTGGCCTTTGCTACTCTGCCGAGCACATTTTAGTTTTACCCCTACTTTCCGGCCGGCTGTAATGCGATATGCGATAGATGGACGAAAAAATTTGAGGCGATGTAATAAAAGTTTCACTTTAAAAACAGTAGCGGGTGCTTTTCTTCATGTGCGCCGTATCTGTAAACGTGTGTGTCGTACCTGCGTTCCGGGAAAGAAATTAAACCGTTCAAAGAAAACGAGACGAGAAATGTTCCCGAAAGGAGGCAAGGGAGTATAAAAAGGAAGAGACAATCGCCGAAGGAGAGCAGAAATAAATTGACCGTTGCAGAAGTGAATCAAGAAATAAATAGACGGTGATAGAAGTGAAATAAATAGAACAGTGAATAGTAACAGTAGTGTAAATAAATAGAATAATTACCGAAGTAGTAATAATTTAATAGTGTTTTTAAGTTTAATAGTAATTAGTGTAAATAAATAGCTTTCTTCTTAAAATTTAATTTGTTAAACCCACGAACATTATAATATTCATTTAATTTGAATCGTTGGAAACCTGCGAAATGAGATGCTAAATAATAAGAATTGTAACAAATTAGAAGTTAAATTGTACATTGCACTAGTACTTAAATTTGTACTCAGAAAATTATGATCAGGTTTTTTAAACGTAACTATCAAAATTGTAGGCTTTAATTAAGTTATAACTTAAGTATTTTAAAAAAATGATTCGGCATCTACGAGTACATCTGCAAATTTTGGGGTCGGCATTAGGGTCGTTTAGAGTAGTCCGAGCCAACCGCCTCCCCCTGTTATGTTACTGATTTCTCACGCAAAGGCAGACTGACTCTGTCGTAATCCATGCCTAGCGCGCCGGACCAGGGCCCATGTGGCATAGTTCAAAATCGACTTAACTAAGGCGTCATATAAACTAATGAACGTAAGGATTCTTTCTTATACAATTGGATTGACGTAAAATATAACAAAAAAGTTTGGACGCTGTCTTAATAAATAATATTAAATTAAATTAAACATGAAGGTTGAAAGGTAAAGTAAAGCGGCATTCAATAGTGACCTCTTCAACCTCTATATCAACCTGAAATGCTATCAATGTCAGGTGGTAACGTAAATGAATCAGCAGGAGTCTTTACACAGTAAACTCTTTAAATCATCAGCATATTAAACTTTGCAAACATGGACATTTGTTAAGCAACTGGGAAACTTATTGGAAAGCAGTGAATCACGGTGAAAGCCTTGTGGAACCCTCAAAATTGCTGAAAACTCATTCGAAATATAATTATCTTTACTACAGGCTTCCTAAGTCATAATTGCATTTTTGGAACCTTTCTATCCATTGTGCTACTTTACTTTCAGGATTCTTGAAATTTAGCAACAACTTCAGAGTGGTATGCTTAATCCGAAGCAATAAATTTCTCTCATGCAAATATTTGTAGAAACACACTTCGTTTGCTTGTTTAGACCGAACGGCATCACTCTAAACCCCCACGGTCCTGTTTCATCGAAGAATGTTGCCTTTTCTTCGATTTCAGGATTCA
Source organism: Agrilus planipennis (assembly GCF_000699045.2). NCBI lineage: Eukaryota > Metazoa > Arthropoda > Insecta > Coleoptera > Buprestidae > Agrilus > Agrilus planipennis. Next base: position 28,295 of record NW_020438978.1, on the reverse strand, counting down.
AATGCACTTATTGTATCCACTATTGAGGTCTAAGGTTAAGAATATTTCATTGAACAAACAAGTGGGTCCAAGATTTCGCCTATTCGCGGTAAGAGATGTTTCTCCTTCTTCGTCACGTTATTCAACTGGCGTCAATTCTCGCTAAAATATGTGTACCTATCTTTCTTAACCAAAACTACTGGCGACATGCATGGAATGGTTGGTTCTTGGTCAGTGGTGGTCTCCTCGGTCTCTGCTAGGTGGTTTGCGCTGCCCCGTGAATATCTTGTGAACGACGACGTTGGTCCGTCCCTTTTAGCCGTTTGCCAATTCAAACACATGTTGACATTTCTCAAGTAATCCCTTTATTTGACATTTCTGTTTGATCACATTTTTCAAGCAAAGCTGCGGAACGCATTGTATGTTGCCTATTCCCGTTCTCATTGTTTTAATTTGCGGCCTAGTAGTATCTTGTGCGTACAATTAAAACGTTTACCCATTCAATACTAAAACTTTCTTCTTTTGAAGCCGACGCAAAAATGTTGTTCAATCTGACTGCAGCAGCTTCATCATTCACATAGCACTTCTTCAGAGTGATAATTCCTTGTTTGATAGATGGTTGGATTTCGCGAGATTCATCGCGGTTGGGTGACGAATATTCCTCCTGGTACAATTTTCAGTTCCATAGATATGAAATCTGCTTTTGACCTGACTTGCTGAAGGTGATTTCGAATTCGTGACATATCTTGCCCAAGACTTGATACGCATTAATGGTTGTTTTGAAAGCTTATTTAGACACACTACGACAGGAGTCGGCAAATTGCGTGCGGCTTTTTCAAAAGATAATTCAACTCCTCAATTTCCTCAAAAAAAAAAATTAAAGGTAATTCCGAACGGTCTAGAAGAAGTAGTTGACTTTGAAAATAAAATTGCTTCTTTTGGCAGAAGAAGAAGAAAAACATTAAGGAATTATCGGGATGAAAACAATGCTTCTATTGACACTGATGGTTACGATCAAAACAGTGAAAGATGACTTTGCTGAACGACTTGATCATCTCTAAATTAATAAGCCTACCTTGGCTTTCATTGCGAATCCTGTCAAAGAAAATAGCAAAAAACTAAATTTTACTCCATTTAATATCAATCCTAGTTCATTTGAAATCCAATTACTAGATTTAAAAGGAAAATATTTGTGGAGTTCGAAATTTACAATTTGGACTCGATGTGTTCAGATGATAGGTGGATGATTTAATTAATAACACGTGAAAACGGTAAAGTATTTAATTTTACAGAAAATGAAATGAAGACTAGAAATGTAGAAGTAGAAGTTGAAGTTAGGAAGCACAGGTCAGAACTGATTTTAGTTTTCGAAAAGAGATTGTAGAAAGGGTGATAAGGAGGAGTTAGAAATAAGTGATTAAAGTAGGGAACCAATAAGTTGCTAGTGAAATCTGGAAATGACGATTAGAAGAAATACCAAGAAGTTAAGTTTGAACTGAAATAACCGAAGAGACCCATCATAAAATAGCAATTAGGAAAAGTAAGGATTATAGATGTCATGCAGTTAGTATACAAGGGTTGAAATGTTATTAAGAGATTATAGGAAAGTACGAAGGCAATTAAATAGTCGTTAAAGCGAGCAGGTAAATAGTAAGTATAGAAATAGAATTATAAGGGAAGAATATTTACACAACAATAATATAACACACAATGAAATTTACAATGATAACAATACACAAAGATATTTACAAAAATTCCAAACACACAAATACAGTTTTCACAGACATCAACAAATATACAAACATACACTCAACACTTCACTTTAAAAAATAATAATTGTTTCTATAAAAAATTATAAAATCGCCACANATGTTGTGTTAAGCAATGTTCTTAACTAAATTAATATATTTTGGATTCGCTTATATACTGTGTTTATATATCTTGTATGCTATAGAAAAGGGCGCAATTTTTTTTTATTTGCAAATAAGCGACTAGCCTACACGACGGCCCTATCTATGTAGTATACTTCATTATGATCAATATGTTTGTTAGAGTAAGCAATACTAGTTATTATCAAATCTACTTGTAAAACATGCAGGGAAAAATAATAATAAAGGTAACGAAAAATTACAATAAGAAAAAAAATTACGAAAATATAAAGATACATATATCATATTACAGAGCGAATTCGCTCTATTTCTGTCTACTCGTTGTTAATTAGTTTCTAGCTAACACGTGTGAATGGGTTAAATTTTAATAAATTTTGATAATAGAGATGGGCACTACCTAACGTAACCGCTAAGGTGTCATAGTAATATGTACAAATTACAAAGACAATATTGATATACTGTGCTTACCATTGTTTAAATTAGTTAAATTTGAAGAAAAATGAATTTGAAAAAGAGAATGCTATCAAAAGGTAAAAAACTGGGTATAGTGCCGACAAGAGGCACCCTCCGACTGATTTTAATCTTTAATTACACACTCTGTCATGGTGAAACCTGAAAGGATTTTTAGCGACTTTAATTGGATGAAATAGTTTAAAAGTTAGGTAAATCCATATACATATATATAATACTCCTATATTGCTAGTTCCCCTACGTGAAGTGTCACGGAGTAAGTGAGACAACAAACGACTACTTCTGTCTCTTTTTAGATTACTCGACCCGTTGTGCGTAATCGTCACGAGTCTGGTGGGGTAAATAATACGCGCTTATAGGCATGTTCAATTGTCGAGCATACGTGTATCGTGTAAGTAGTTACGAAGAGACATTGGGTCGGCATCATTTTGTAAACCTCTACTAGCAATATAGGAGTATTATATATATGGGTAAATCTCTAAACAAGTGGATCGTCGCTCAAAAAGAGCAAAGGGTATAGTGAAGACGTTACACAACCCAAAAAGTGTTTGACGATAGTGGCGCAGTTATCAAAAATGAAACAAAATTAATATGAAATATATAAAATAAACTGAAGAATGCTTTTTGTTTGATTGCTTAGGATCGTAAGATTAGGTACGGTAGTCCTTCTGTTTGTTTACATATATAGATATAGGTGTGATTTACCGAAATAGGTGGCTTTCTCTTGAACGGGAAGTTTTCGGCAGGTACGACCATCATCATTGCGGAGTTCTAAACCTAAGCATTCATCTGGCACCCGTTACCCCCTTGCAAGGTTACACTTGTGATTAATTTTTTTCACATATTCTTCCCGGTTCGAATTGCCAAAAATCCTTTTAGGTATCATCTATACATAACAGAGTATGAGGAAAATTGAAGCCAATCGGAGGGTCTTTTTTCGGAACTGCAGCTCCACTATCTATATGTAGATAGCAGCTGGTATTAAATATATCTCATGTGTCCATCCTCATTATTATAATACTCCTTTACCTATTAATCATAGTATGTATTAAAAACAACCATAATGCAGACGTCAAAAAGTGGATTGGAACAATGAAATAGCCATACTTTTTAATGTAATTGCGGTATTTTTGGAACAACCTCGGGTTTTTATTTACTTCATTCTCAATATGACTGCAAATAAAATTAGTAAACGATATAATAAATCAATCAAAGTTGTATTACCCATGGTAGTCTTTTTCCTGTCCGTTTTTCTTTGAAAACATCTTTGCATGCTTTTTAATGCAGTATTAATTGCGCAATATTAGGTATCGGGAAGCATATTATTTACTGTAACCTATAATGATTTTGAAACGTCATCGCGATTTCTATTTATTGGTAACATTTGTAAATAATTTGACAAATTACAAGTTTTATAAATTAAATGTACTATATCCAGTAATCTATGACTACCACATCAATTACAGCGAATAAATAAATCATAAAGGATTCGTGGAATTGTTAGACACAGTCGTATCACCAAAGAGACAGAGTGATCACCTTTCAGTCAATATAAGGAAAAAAAATTGTTATTATTTATTGGTTTATTTAAAAGTTTTGTATGTGGTATTTAAATTAATTACAAAGAATATCCAAATTTGGTAACCATCCTCAGTATTTCTCATAATAAAATACACAGCATTTCGATCCGTTGTACCCCGAAGTGACCAATTTACAACTAACGACAGACGATATAGTCCAGCCACAACATAAACTTACAGAAGACAAACTTTCATTCGAACGGACGTCATAATGCCAAAAGCATCTGAAAATTTAAAGATTACAATTATTGTTACCGTAGTTTGACGGCTTTCTTGTATGGGCCACTTTTTAGAATTACGCAAATGTAATTGTTGATATAAAACACCACGTGTTTTTTAACTATTTATTTACAAGATTTAACTAACAATAAACAAACGCTTTAACAAAACAAGTTGATAACAAAAAACTTAACTTATGCAGAGTGGACAATATAAAATTGAAAATGAATGAAAATAGAACACGAACCGAAAGAGCAAAAGATTGATTAGACTAAAGACCAAATTGCAACTGCCTGAAAATGACTGAACGATTGAAAATTAGAAAAATAGAAAAGTGGGGGAAATAGTTTGGGGGTGGAATTAAATTCAATTGAAAAGGTTGATTTGTTATGAAAGGGAGACAAAGATACAGAGGGGTAGAAAGATAGTGGGAGTACCAGAAGGGCATTAACCGGTACTTGTGGTACCAACACGCGTGCAACGCGTCCTCGAAAATTTGCCGTTTGCCTCGACTTCTCAGAAACATAACCCAAACGAAAAACCAATTGAACTTTATTGGGGTAAATACGTGTTCGAATAGAAGTACTGAATATTATACTAGAACTCGACACAATGGTCAATAAAACCTTTTGAACTTTGATGGTCGGCAAACTACAAATTCCTAAACTTACTGCTGTAAAATGAAAATACTGCAATATTAATAAAATCACCATTCAACTAGAAATATAAAGATAAATGTTGAAAAATATACAAATAATAAGATGAATATTGCGACTCAACAACAATCTTGATGTACCTACTGTTTAGTGAGCCCTTTAACGTTGATGCTGGTGTAATGTGGTGGTGTGTTGTTCCAAGTGGAAGAAGGTAAACTAAATAGAACTATCAGGTGTAGTTAAATCCCTTGAACATTTCAACAAATACATACCTGCTATGTGGGTACACTCAGTATAGAGTACAAACATAAACATGTACGCTATATGCACTTTTTACTTGGATATTGCAGCAACTTAATTAAGTCATTACTTAAAGATTTGGTACACTGTCAATTGGCAAGGAGAAACAGCCCGTCTTAGTATTCCTACATACCTCTCCGAATTTAATGTGCGATCGTACATTTTAAATATCACTATTATGCAGTATTAAAGCAAACACATTAAAACTAAATATATCCTGGATTTTTGACTCCCTAACAATATGAGGATTTTATTAGTCCCAAAAGTGTAAATTTCTCCGATTTACAATCCATTCCCCCGTATGCGTGGCAGTAGTTGGCTGTATGAAAGAATTTCAAACAGCGGCGGCATTGGGGAACTTCCTTCTTAGCTTTTTTTTGTCCCAATTTTGATGTTGAGACCATAGAATTTACCAAGATTGAAAATTGTCTTGGAATTCGAAGCGGTCTTATCAAGACGGACGGAGACAAGGGGCCAAATTTTTTGAGCTGTGTGGCTGAGTTCGGACTCGATGTCCTCCGTTGAGACGTTCGCAGACACCACGGATAAGGACATTAAGGTCACGGTCTTGCTGGAGCTGGTTTGTAGAGAATTGGACTTTGGATTCACCCAGGAAAGAGGATAGACGACGAAAATCGTAGAAAAAAGTTGGGGTAGACTCGAATTGAGTCCTGAATATTAATTGCCCTACGTGCGGAAATGCCGTGACTTTCCATAGCACGAAGAATTTTCGGCCAAAGGAACTTTTAGCGTATGACGATTGGGGGGTGGGAGATTTTTCACTTAGATTGGATGGTTCTAAGTCCAATTGGTTGTCAGTGGAGGAGGATTCGGACGACGACAGGAAAGGTTGCTGTCGTCGGCGTTTGTTAACGCGTTTGCCGGCTTTGACGAAATCGTCATTCTCTCGTCGGTCCGTGTGCGAGAGACGGTTAACGGAGCTGTCGAAAATTGACATTGAATCGATTTGGGTGGAAATGTCGTCGCTAAGGGGGAGCAGCGGATGAAAACTCAATGTCTTCAGTCATGGGCGTAGGCGATTGTAGGAATGAATATAAACGAATAAATTCGTTTACGTCGACGAATTTGGCCTGAAGGTCACTCGCCAGGGCAATGGCGTCCGCAAGGAAAATCCCTCCAAGAGTGAAGGAGCTCTTGGAGGTAACCATGCTGAAAATGGCTAGCTAGGTAGAACTAGACTTTTTTGTGACTTTGCAGAATCGGGAAGAAAGGTTTAAGAACAATAGAATTTTTTTTTAAATTAGTTATGAAGGTTTATTTATGTGTTAGTTTTGGTAAATAGAAGTTTAAAGGGACATTGCGTACTCCGTCCAAGAGAACTGTTGGTTAGTTAAAAATAGAATAAAAACTCTTACGTATTACGGCTGTGTAGAATATATTGTTGACCTTAGATAATAAATTTTTCCAGTTGCTGTGGAAAATGCTCTGGTCGTTTCGGTGATAGAAATCGGTGTCTAGTACGTGATTCCTATAACGAAGGTTGAGTGCAGAGTGGTGTCTTGTGCATGAATTTGAATGATTACTATATAGAGGAGTGGATACGCCCTTCGACAAACAGAGATGTTGGCACTTTTTCTTTTATTTAGTTTTTCCTAGAGAGGAAATCTTCAATAGTCACCAACTGAAAGGGGGTAGTGTCGGATTCGCCGAAGCACCTACCAACTAAAACTCCTCCTCGAGTAGGGAGATCAACCAGTCAAGGTTGTACATCCAAGGGAAGGTTCATTGGGAAGGTTGGGAAAGGGGAGGGGGATGAGTGAGGATGCGGAGTGTTATTGGGGAGGAATGGTGTAGACGAAAATCGGTATCAGATGGGAATTGCGTAAAAGCAAATACTTCCGACAAATGCGTTGAACGCACGTTTTGTTTGATGTGAGATGGAGCTCATAAGGCACCTAGGGCCTTGACACGGGGTGGCAAGGATGTGTTTTCGCCATGTCAATGTTCTGTCAAAGATGACGCCGAGGTAAGTGACGGAGTTGCTTCATTCGATGGTGTGGTTGTTAAAGGTGATGGTGGGAGGATTTCTGATCCTGTGGGAGACGAAAATAGCTTCCAACTTGGCCTCGTTAATGGCAAGTCTTTATTTTCGATACCAGTTGAGGAGCAGGGGCAGAAATTCGTTAATATTTGCGTAGCTCCATAGGATTGTTTTGGTGGAATTTATAAGGGCAATATCATTGACGTAAAGGGCAGTAAGAATTGAAGGGTGGGACGGCAAGTCTGTACAGAAGAGGTTAAATAGAAGGAGTGACAGCTTGCAGCCGTGGGGGACGCCGGTCGTTGCGGGTTTACTGGGGGATTAAGTAGAGCTAACGCGGACAGGGAGGATTCTGCCAGAAAGAAAGAATGTAATAACCCCGATAAGGAAGCGTAGGGTTTTGAGGGCAATAAGCTTGGAAATGTCAAGCAGAAGCATGGACATGTGAAGGCGCTTGTTGAGGTTGTCATAAATGTGTTTAGCAGCACGAAGGGGTTGATGGCCGGTATCGTGCTGTTTACGAAAGTCGTGTTGGAAATAGGTACTCCACGTGGTCAAGAAGAGAAGCCGATCTAGAAGGATTGATTCTACTACTTTGCTTATCGAACTAAGTAGACTAATGGGCCTGTAACTTGAGGGATTGCGGAGGGGCTTCTTTTTTTGGGGAGACAAATAAATGTGGCTTCTTTCCAGAGCAAAGGGAGCGTTTGTGATATTTTGTTCGCTCGTGAAATTCTGCAAGATACAGCGGAGAGCACTGGAAGCAGACACAGTCTGCGACGATTGCAGCTTATTCCTCATCTGAAGTGTACAGGGAGTCATTTTGCTGTAATGGAGGGAGGTGTAGGGCTCTGTTTCGGAGAGAGCGAATCACTTTCCAAGTGCTTTTGGGTTGTGTTTCTGCCTGGGCGATGTATTCGTCGAAAGAGGCGCTACGGAATTCTGTGAGGCGAGGCAAGTTCTAGCTGGAGGGCGTTAAGCTCAGTACGATGTGCGGGAGTACGGTGTCTTTGTCACAGACAACGAATTTTGTTTCCTCTTAAGGAGGGCAAAACCATCTGCGGGAAGGTTTTTGCCTGGGGCAGACGTGGGGCGGGAGGTCACGGAGAATTCGAAAGCACTGGTAATCTCGTTTGAAAGGCGTTTCACAGTTTCGTCGATTTCCGCTATTGTGCGAATTGAAGTGCACTTGAAGAATAAGTTTTGAAAATGTAACGGAGGTGTAATCAGTCTGGTGAAGTGGTTGGGTTTGAGGAGGTTATTGATTGGGCGGCTGACTTCAATCAGGGCTGGAAGGTGGTCCTAGTTAAAAGCGTCGAAAACGATAGGATCAACGGAAAGCGTGACACTTTTTGCAACGAAAATGTCGAGGATATCAAGTTGAGGTGGGCAGAGAGGAAAATGGGGTTAGGGAGGTGCTTCGATTGTGAGGTTGAGTTAAGAACTTTGGCAAGAAGGGAGATACCTTTTTGTTGGTTTGTCGGCAGCCCCATGAAGCGTCATGCGTTGAAATTGCTTGTGACGACAGTCTAAAAGTCTGGGGGTGGGCGAAGGGGTGTTCCGAAGGGGGTGTTCCGAGTATAGAGAAATGATCCTGAGGGCCGGATGTTAGTGAAACTTCGATGCCAAATGTTTCGATGTGGGCAATGAGATGGAGGAGGGATTGCTCTCACAGCCCTAGCGTAAGACTTTTGGGGGAACGTCGTACAATGGGCAGTTCATTGGGCACTCTTTGGAGCCGCCGGAGTGATGTTTTAGGGCAGCCGCGATAGGTAGCATGGTGATTTCCTTTACAGTAAGTACAGAAAGGAGTGACGTCGTTAGTAGGATATCTAGGGGCAAATCTCCTTATCTCCCAATGCTTTTCTTACGGCACTTCCGCTCGTTAGATTTTGTTCTCTGATTGGTCGGCCCCGTCCCCCTCTTGTGTCATGTGGGTGTTTTTTGTTGTTATCCTCCATTTTGTTAACGCCTTCGGGCTTGCAATCGTTCCCCCCCTGTCTTTTCAGCCATGAAACATGATTGCGGCCTCAGAAGGAACAGACCCAAACTGAGCGGTAGTAATTAACCGTGCTAAAAAATTTTAGGCAACGGCGATATTGGGGGACGTCTTTGTTAGCTCTTTTTGGTTCAACATTGACATTGAGCCCGCAAATTTTGCCAAGTTCGACTTAGGGTCAGATTTGTTCAAAAGAACGAACACTAGTTGCCACACTTTCTCACCGTTGAACATGGGAACGTAGAAGTACAAGGGGACGTTGCGTCTTAGTCCTCAAGATCATTGGTTAGTTAAATTAAGTAAAAGTTTTTATCGTACCTAAAAACAGCTGAGCAGTTGTTGAAAACCTTTGGAATATCCTTGAGGTTTAAACCATCTGGTTTAATGCGGCGTCGCTAAGCAGGCAGTGATAACTGCCGGTTGCAGTAGCTACTAGACATGAGTTGCTAAAGAAAATCTCTAGTCGGAAGGTATGTCTTGTCAGCACGATTGTCGATTGTGTACTGTTGGCTCGTGGCGAGGCGACTTTTATAAAAGATGAAACCCAGTGAACTAATTTCAAATTAAAATCAGAATTTAAAGACCTTTTCTCAATAAATTGATTCCATTCCGGTTAAGCTTCCCTTTTTTTATTTACGCATAGGATAATGACCCATTAATTTTTTTTCTAGTCTTTTTCCCGGAATGTGAAGTATTTTATGTACAATATATCGGCAAAACCAAGCGGTTAGGCCGACATTTTCTTCAATTTTCCTTCCTTCCCGCTTATCTCAAAATGGCCCCAATTCCGCCTGTATGTCATTAAAAAGCTGATATACCATGCGGCAGAGGTTTGGGTGATATTGTTTTCTTTTTCGTGTCAGCTTCCTAAATAACACATATTTTCCAAGTACAAGCCCCAAATGGACGCTGTTTGGAATCAGAAAATCGAAACACGACGCCATCTAGTTGAAGCTTATCACACTGGAAACTTCCAGAAATTTCAATGAAATCCATCAATAACGCCATATTCTTTCTTCTCTCGTCGAGAGTTTTCCAACAATATTTCACTTGGTAGGTTATAGAAAATATCAATAGCGATTAGCAGCCGGTTCCATAAACTCTATGGTTTATGTCCGTTATGTATTTGTCATGTTTATGTATACGACCATAGACATATAATAATGGACGTGCCTTAGCCGTATGTCGTAATAATTTCTTGGCTGGAAAAGAGTGAGGGAGATGGCGTATGGTTTCGGACTAGTGCTATCTCTTTCATTATACGCTTACGCACTATCGTGAGAGAAATGGATATTGTCCGAAACTTCTTTCCATCTCTTTCTTTTGTTGTACCACAATTGTGACCGCTAAGGCGTGTCCATTAGTATATGTCTATGTATACGACTGTATTTAAGTATTATCTATGATTTAAGTGGATAAAAATAAGTGTATGCGATTCGTATATACTATTTTGTTTTTGCTATTACTAATTAAATATTTACCACCAAACGATAAAATTAATATATTCGGGACAACCTATCCCTATCGATCTGTATCTGTATTTATTTCTGTGAAAAATCTTGTCGGCTAACATGCCGAAATTCATTGATTTAATAATTAACTGTTGACTACCAAGCGTTAAAATCGGCTACCATTCTCTTATAATTATAATTATTTTTGAGCAATATCTCGGGGTGGTAACCAAGTGATCGGTAGATTGACAGTATTATATTTCTTTAATCTATGCCAGCAGATCTAACGTCAGCATTTAAACCTACTGGATTTGTGTAATAGTTTATGGTACCCTTTGTGTATCTATTATCTATGGGTTCATCTTTGAAAAATGCCGATGTAGGCGTGGCGGGCGCACACTGTTTGAACTATTTAATTTAAAATTTAAAATCGCAGCTTTTAATAAAAGTTGCATTTAAAATATTTTTGTAAGGTGCACAATAAAGGAAGTTTTATAAAAAAGCAAACAGCCAAAAATATTATTTAGAAGATTTAAGTATCTTAAATTAGTTTTATTTTCAATTTTATTAACTTCCCATTAGGAAGTTATTGTAATTGGGTCGAAAAGTGAAATCGGAATTTTCATTATATTTCCACGTTTTAACATATTAGTAGCATGCTAGCCAATTTTTTTGATGATGTGTGTATGTACGTACGTACGTACGTACGTACGTACGT
>NW_020438978.1:0-16716 GCF_000699045.2 Agrilus planipennis | reverse complement strand
AACCCATACCTATTTATATTAATAAAAATAAGAATATGGGAAGGGTATGATTATAAACAAATAGAAAATGGAAATAACAAAAATACCAAAACAATTACAATGCAGTTTTATTTATTTATTCATTTATTTGGAAAATATTTGGGTACCTACAGTTAATTATAGATTATAAATATAAAATAAGGAAATTAATAATTCACTGCTTATTTAAGATACATCAAACAATGTGTGGCTTTGATCACAATTATTTAATATCCTATACTTTTTTGAGTTCGAGTTTTACCTAAGGATATATTACGGTAACATATGCCAAAAAGTGTGGGAATGCTTCAGAATAGTTATTTGTCTCATTGCCTCCAGTTAATACGTGTGAACCTGTGAACGGTATAGTAGCTCTGCTGTTAAAATTTATGAAACAGTTTTTTTATTTATTGCTTTTTGCTGCAAACGATTTTGATATAGTGTACTGCATGATTGATTGCAAAGACCTTTTGGTTCATTTGCACAAGTTAAGGCTCTTGATTAGTTTCAATATTTAAGTGAATTTACTAAAATCCTTCACCAGTGACTGTTTAAATCTATACCTTTCAGGACCACCAGCATCTGTAGGCAACATTTTATGTAATTACAAGTAAAATACATATTACTGAAACATTCTACTTAAAAAAACTAATACAAAAATTAATAGGTAAAACATTCGAAAAAGCCGCGATTCGGAAGTTTTACCAATTAATATTCTCTATATTATTATACTGACTGATCAAGTGTCCATCAGTACTTACAGTTTCTCTGTTCTGTTTGATATTAACTTAACAATAACTAGCTTGCCGAGGAAAAAAATCTATGTTTTGAGCTAAAGAATAAAAATCAAATTTCAACTTAAAACATAGACTTAAAAGCTATCAAAACAACACAATTGTGCCACAATCATCAGCAATCAGCTGTTTGCTTGTCGACACTTATCAATGTAATTGTCAGTTGTACAGCCAATCACGTAAGAGCCGTTACACAAGTCTAGTAGGTATAGAGATTTACGCACGCTGGGTTGGAGGTCATTAATGTCATCAGTGTGACTTTTGTAGTGGAGCTGTTGATATTACTTTATTTTTTATCAGTTGCTTTTTCGCTCTACTGTTTACTATTTTAACATTTAAAGTTTATTATTAATTGTAAGTGACTGTAGTGCATTATTTACTTTGTTTCTTTTGCCTGTTAAATTGGTTTGCGATTTATAAGAAATGGCAAGCAGATTTTCTGAAGTAGAATTAGGGCCTCCAATTGAGGTCTTCGCGCTCAATAAAGCATTTCAAGAAGATACTTTTGAAAAGAAAGTCAGTTTAGGAGTTGGAGGTACTTTTTGTTTCATGCCTTTGGATTCAGCATCGTTACAGTTTATTCTTAATTTATAGCATATCGTACAGATGCGGGAAAACCATGGGTATTACCTGTTGTCAGAACAGCTGAAAAGGCCCTAGCTAATGATGAAACATTAAACAAGGAATATTTACCGGTATTAGGTCTGGAAGTATTTACTAATTTAGCTACAAAAATGCTTCTGGGAGAAAATAATCCCGTTTTGACGGAAAACAGAGTAAGTAAATAAAAGTGATAATTACTATCCAGACAAACATAATTTTTTAATATAAGCTGCTATCAGTTTTCTACTGAAATTCACCAAATGTGCTGAAGCAAAGTTATTTTTTGAAATTGAGTTGGCTTCAGTGTAAACTGAAACGTCCAAAAAAGAATTCTCAAACGTTAACAATTTAAAGAAACGTTTAAAAATTATGCATAAACAGCCAGTTCACTTGTGACAGTCATAGAAAAAGGCATAACCTAAAAAATGTTTTGTTTGAGACCGTACGCAATATACGTAAATCACAGACAACATGTAAGCTTTGAATTACATGTCAGACGTTTTAAACTTATTTTTATTTAAAGTCTGTATTTTCTAAAAAAGATCTGTCAAAAAATTCCGAGTTTTTTCTATAAAAATTCATAATTTTTGGATCTACGTTGCATTATATTAGAGGAAAACTCAATCGCAATAATAAAAATAACAGCACATTCGGTTTATTTACAAGAACAAATTGTACAACAATTAGCGATATTGATAATTAGTGATGTTGGGTTTTCTGGTCGAGTCTTGAATACCACAGCCAGCTTGCCTGCCTTCGTTTCAACTCCCGCGTCCGCGAGCTCCCTTGTCACTTGGTCACTGTGTTGGTTTCAACTTGCAACCAAATAGTGTTTTTGCTAACACGAATCTTCCTGACAACTAAAAAGCGTCTTCATTTATTTCAGAGTTAACTATATGAGTTTCGCCTAAATAACTAGTAGGTTGGTTTAATCAATTTCACTATTCTGAAACGAATAATAATCAGTAATTGTAAGGCATAATGCATGACAAGATTCTGCATCAATTGTATCAATTCCTAAAATTCTAGGATTAAACTTGGCCTGTTAAATATTTCCAAAAATAATAATCATTTATTAAAACAACTACTGTATTTAAGAACATATACATTTATTCTTTATATATATTAGTTTCTATATTTTCGGTAAGGTTAACCATAGATACCATAGACAGGAGAAGTTTATAGATGAATAACTCAAGGGCCAACATTAGATAAAAAAGGCGGGGGAATTTTAATTGGGGCTTAGTTTTGCTTTAATTTTTTCAGTTTTGTTAAATGATGAAGTTAGAATTTGTCATATAACAACCTATATTCAAGAAGAAGATAGTTTGTTTCTTCTTGAAGATAGATTGTTACATGTCTAATTGTAACTTCACCCGGGTATACTGCGAAAGAATAAGAGTATCTAATATACATTAAAAATTAGTACAAAAGATTTTTTATTGGATGAATATGTACAAATGACCATTTTTATAAAGAAAAATACTCCTTAAGTAAAGATAACAAACTTATATGCATATATGCCTATGTTGTGGTGGAAAGTGATCTTAATAAAAACAGAGTCACAAAAACGTTTGGCGCATTTTATACAGAATACAAAATGATGTGATGAGTAAATTTCGGCTTCACGCTGACAACACCACCTGTAAACAGCTCAATTCAGTTTGAGAGTACTGTAAACAGATGTGTAACAACAGTCTTAATGGGATCAGTAACCTACTCGATTCACCAACTGATTTTTACAAGTCCTAACTAATATATCTTTTATATTAACACCCCTAGGCTACTCAATGCTGTATTAAGAAGTAAGATATGATAAGATAAGAAGTAAGATAAAGTTACCAAGTTAAAGATTACCCAACGTATAACGTCACGAATCTCGGTACTTTTTTCCTAAAAACTTTTGATTAACGACACATTTTTTCGCCCTGTACAGTTGAAGGATGTTAAATATACTTACAAATATAAGGATGAGTTACAGAGATAGAAGAGTGATACATACTTAGTTTGTATAAAGAGCAACATGCAATTATACACTTGGAGATTATAAACGGAACGTGGTAGTAACCATACCTAAAAAGAGAGGCGCGGATAGGTGTGAGACATTTAGAACAATTAGCTTAACTTCCCACGCGTCAAAAATCTTAACGAGAATTGTACAGAGGAGTGTGGAAAAAAGGGCGGAAGAATTATTAGAGGAAGATCAATTTGATGTAAATACAGAAAAAGCTTTTGACAATGTTCAATGGGACAAGATGTTAAATATACTTAAAATGTAGGCATGAGTTACAAAGGCAGAAGAGTAATACTTAGTTTGTATAAAGGGCAACAGGCAGTTATAGAGATGGTACTGCAACGTAGGGAAGTAAATATTAGGAAGGGAGTCCGACAGGGATGCACACCGTCCCCGCTACTTTTTAATCTAGACATCGAAGACGCGTTCAACATCATTAAAGACAGTACAGCTGTAGGGATAGATATGGAGGGGCAAAAAATTAGTATGGTTATATTTGCAGATGATATAGCAATATTAGCATCTAGCAAGGAGGAGATAGAGATAGCTTTAAGTAACATGGAAGCAGTATTGACAAAACAGAAAATATGAAAATAAATAAAAGTAAAACAAAAATACTGATATGCAAGGGATGAAAATGTAAGGAAAGAAGGAAAGAGTGAATATAAAGATAGGAGACAAAAAATTAGAAGAAGTGACCGATTTTAGATATCTAGGAAGTCAGATAAGGACGGAAGGAGTAGTAGGAATATAAAGCATAGAATAGCGCAGGGTCGAGTCGCCTTCAATAAAAAGAAGTCACTTCTATGCTTGCGAACGATTAATTTAGCAATTCGAAAAAGATTGTTAAAAGTGTATGTTTGGAGTGTGGCGCTATATGGATGCGAAACATGGACGGTGGGCGCGTCGAAAAAGAAACGGTTAGAATCGTTTGAAATGTAGTATTACCAGCGAATGATGAGAATACTGTGGATATAGAAGGTTACAAATGAAGAGGTATTAGAATGAATAGAAGAACAGAGAACTCTATGGAAGTCAATATAGTTTGGTAGAACACCTTATCAGGCATGAAGGTCTAGTCAGAGACATAGTAGAGGTAGAGACAGGAGTTAAGAGGAGTAGAGGTAGACCTAGATTAAATTACTGTTCGCAAATAGTTAAGGATGTGGAATGTTCTAGTTTTAAGGAAATACGAAGATTAGCTCAGGATAGGAAAGAGTGGAGGTGCGTGTCCAATCGGTCTTAGGACTGACGACAGTTGACAGATGACAGTTGAAATGCATTCCCGGATATTACAATTTTCTCTTCCCCGTTTACTATGTTCTGAATAGTAGTAGTACACACAAAAAATAGCGACATTTAAGAAAACACGTGGTAGTGTAGCTTCATTAAAGAATTTATTTAAAACTGCAAATTGTTAAATCATTTGTAAAGAGTATCTGTACTGTACATTACAATACCAAGTGTTGTTGTAAATTTGTCCAGTTTTTTGTTATAATTCAAACATGTTTAACTAAGTGTCAATTGACTAAGCCATCAATATGATCTAGTGGATCGACAATACTTCTGCTTCGAGGTTGCTTTCACGCGGAACACCTGACAATGAAAAGGAAATTAATTGGCATAAACGCATTCTTTACATTACACACTTAAGAGTAGCTCTGTTGTATGAGTTACGTTAACAGAGCAGACAATTTAACGATAAACTTATAGAAAGTAGTGGAATGTGAGGTGGACATGCTCATATAAAATTCGGATCCTTCTATTGTATGCACACGATAATGTAGCTTTATGTAACGTTGTTATGTAGAACACCTGACAACAAAGGGAAATATGTACAGACAGAAATACAAGGTGCATATTAAAGAAAAGGCAATTATTACATTACATTATACTGTATGTATACGTACTACACTGTTTCTAGCGAGAAACTTACAGGAGATTGTGGATTCGAAATTGTCCTCATACAAAATATCTGAGAAGAGAAAGAAAATATGTTTTAAGGAAAATACGTTGTAATTATTATTGAAACACCACTAATGATGTTACATTAATTAGCTCAAGAGAGGACACGATTTAGCGAGAAACCTACCGCAAGTTGTGGGCTCCAAAGTTGTCGTGGTATCATTGACAATCACAGCATTACTTCGTCCATAGAAACTTGTGATGGGGATGGCGTGTTTTTGCAGCGCAGTATCAGTGGATTCGACAATCATAAAATGTATTCGTATGCTTTTAAAATGCCGTGTGGATCCTGATAAAAAAATAGAATTTGCAAATGTAGTTAATTAGTAAATCCATTATCTTATGTAAATTACACTGAAATCGGTTATTGGGTACTTCAGAATCCTCTGCGGTATTTGTGTAACATGCGTTATGGGAACTTTACCGGAATTATTTATACTCGCCTACTTGACAATTCTTCGAGGGTCGTGTTTTGAACGTTAGAGCAAGTCAATTTCTCCCTAGCCGAGAAATTCAAAGAAGGAAACACTAGCAGTAAAATTCATTGTGCTGTGTTTACTAAAACTTTTAGGCTCAAGTAAAAATAGACACATTTTGTACTTCAAACAGTTCAACCCATTTTCGAATATTTTCAACTTTGCCTCACTTAATCTATAATCTAAGTCATATCTATTCTTGCGTTACATTAATTTTATACATAAGTTTAAGTTACGGTTGACATAGTGGAAGGTCATCGTTAAAGCATTAGTGTCTTTAGCTAAAAATAAACAGTTGAGAAAAGAAATAGTTAATAATTTCATCGTTATTAACAAACCATTGGCCCTTCAAGCTGGATTTTGTGAATCATTCAGCGAGCCAGCATTACTTCCTGAGCTCCCAAAAAATACACATCTCCATTCCATCCTGGATTAAATAATCGAAGCCACAGCACTACTTCCTTGGCTTTTCAAGTTTGGACAATCATCGCCTTCAGAATTTTGGAAGAAATTGTCGAAGTAAGTCTCTATTTTCCTTTCCTATTTGTACCATTTTATTTTTATGTCTTTGTATCCATCTTATTCAAAATGGCTTTTTTATCGGGTTCAGAAACACTCATAATGAAGCGAGGGCAAGTGAAAACAAATGTAACTCGCTTTCGTAAATGCAGTCAAAATCTGTTATAACGACACCGAAGGGACTACTCACATTTGCTCGTAAAAACCGATAGTCGTAGTAGCCGGTGACGTTATTATTAAGTACTTAATACCTATTATTGAATGTGTGATTAATATATTCATATATAAAATAAAACTACATTTTATTTATTTTACATAAAACGTATTATAAAAAGACATTACGTACATATAATTATCATTTTTCTACAGCATTGAAACCATCATTCAAAGTTGGCACTGTAAATTGTTCTTCAGTCTCTTCCTGTTCGTCATTTTCCTCTTGAACTTCTTGTACAATATCATCTTCCGTAGCTGGTGCACAAATTGCAATAAAGTTATCTACATCAATAAACTCCTTAGCTTCAGTAGCAGATATTCTGAGAATTACACTAGACCCTAAATTCGACTCGTTTTTGTTTACTTTTGCGATCTTAATGGTCATTTACTGTACCAGATGTGAATACTGTTACTTATTCAAATGCTTACAATACAGCTGGTCGTTATAACAGGTATAATTCTCCGAAAATATCAGTTAAATGTAATCGCTTAAAGAGATATGTCGTAATAAGCAATGTCGCAAAAACCAGTGTTTTTTATAAGGCGGTCTAACAGAATTAAGCCGGGACCTGTGATTTTGGTCAATATAACCGGTATGTTGTTCTAAACGATGTCGTAGTAAACGGTTTTGACTGTATTTAGATTCACTTTCGTTAGATAGATAAAGTGGCGACTAAAAATTTTAATAAACAATCTTCAAAAATTTGAAGGAGTAGGTACTCTCGCAAATCGAAATTTTGCAACCCATTAATTCGGGTGATAACGATACTCATGAATTATTCGAAAATTATTATGAATTATTAAATAGAGTTGATAAGTTAATAATTAGTTGAGAATCATCACGAATTCAGTAACGTCTTTGTCATCTAATTTAAAATTTAACGATATGTTGGCGCGTGCCTATGATTAACATCATCCGTTTTCTGGTGTTTATAATCAATCGATGTAATATTTCGATTCGTTTAACTCGTTGATAGACTCTAACACATCATTGTCTGGTGTCGTAAAACTACATTACTTAAAATCTAATCTCTATTCCGTTATTATTGGCAAAAGTAGACTCTAGAATAAAGTGCCAACAATAGCAGAGTTCTTACATTTCTTATCCCATAATGTCGATGTTTTAGAGTCAGTAAGTAACAAACAAAATCAATCATTCAAATCTAGCAACACCCGAACAAGTTTTCTAATAAAAATCGTACCTCTTTTGTAGTTACTAGTAATTCTTCAAAATGCCCGGTATGTTCTGAAAATCATGCGCTATACAAATGTGCCACCTTTTTGAAAAATAATCATCACTATAAGGTCGTCAGTCCTAAGACTGGTTGGACACGCACCTCTAGTCTTTCCTATCCTGAGCTAATCTTCGCATTTCCCTAATACTAGAACATCCCACATCCTTAACTATTTGCGAACAGTAATCTAATCTAAGTCTATCTCTACTCCTCTTAACTTCTGTTTCTGCCTCTGATATGTCTCTGAATAGACCTGACAAATTGACCCATCTACAGAAAATGCAATTCTCTCTGTCTATAAAGACGCTAGTATAAAAACATTAGGTTTGCAGTGGAATTCGGCAAATGATACATTTTAATTTTTTTATAAAGGGAAATGATCCGCCTCAAAGAATTACAAAAAGGTCAATCTTGTCGGACGTGGCTCAAATTTTTGATTCTCTAGGTCTTCTTAGTGCAGGTACGGTTACAAGAAAGTTATTGTTGCAGAAGCTTTGGCAACTGAAGTTGAGTTGAGGTGAATCAGTATCATTCGCCTTATTATCGACACTTATTGAGCATTTAATAATCAAGGGAAAATGTAGTGCCTGGATGTTCAAAACATGTCGAATCAAATAGACAATGCCCTTTATTCGACTTGCTGGCATTGTTCCCAATGTTTAAATTTTTGTCTCTTTCACCGCTTTATATAAAGCTAACATTGTATAGTTTTCTTAAGTTCCCAAAAGAGCGTCAAAGTTATTAACTTTGGCATTAAATTAGCATTTAATTAACGTTAAATTTTCAGCAAATAATTATATTCTGCTTACTTTACAATTATGAAATTATCCAAGGAACCGTCTTTAAAAGCAAATTAAATGATCTAAAAAAACGGTTCTGTAAAAAAAACTAGTAAGATTTTAAAACTAAACCCCTTTATTGATTCTAACAATGTAAGGGTAGGCGGTAGATTAAGAAATTCTCAGTCATCACATTCGTTGAAACATCTCACATTGCTACCTCAAAAACATCAATTTACCGACATATTGATCAATCATATACATAAACAACAGTTTCAGCCGATAACGAAGCCGATACGGTTTCAGCCGATAACCTCGGAGCGGTGCGTCACGAATATTGGCCTATTTCGGCAAGAAATACTATCAGAAAAATTATTAAAAACTACGTCCCGTGTTTCAGAGTAAATTCACATTTATCTCAGCCAATGATGGGTGATCTATCAGCAGTTAGGGTTGCACCAAGCAGTTTCAATATCAGGTATTAACTATTGCGGTCCTTTTCTGGCTAAAGACTTACGCGGTTATTTTGATTTGCTTGTCAACCAAAGCAGCTCATATTGAACTGGTCTCTGATCTATCTAGTAATGTATTCTTGACTGCACTTAAGCGTTTTATGGCACGTAGAGGTAACGTTGCTCACATATATCGTGACAATGGTACCAACTTTGTTGGAGCCAACCGAGAGCTAAAAAAAATTTATAATCATTTTGCAAATAAAGGTAAAGTATGTTATTTGGTAGAAAACTTAGCCCCATAGCGCATTTCGTGGCATTTTATTCCTAATTGGTCCCCACATTTCGGCGTAGTAAAATCGGTGAAACATCATATAAGGAATAACCGCAAACGCGTCGTTAACTTATGAAGAGTTAACTAGTTTGCTAGCCGAAATTGAAGCCATTTTGAAATTCCGACCAATAACCCCGATGCTCTATAATCCTAACGACCTTTCCTATCTATCTCCTGGTCATTTTCTCATTGGAGACATCTTCGCTTCGATCCCGGAGGTAAACTTGGAAGAGGAGAAAACATCGAAGTTCCAGCGTTGGCAACGTATTTGTTAGCTGAAGAAGCATTTTTGGTCACGCTGGTCCAAAGAATATTTGGGATGTCTACAAAATAGAAGCAAGTGGCGCTTGAATAAGGGACCACGACTTCCGAGGGGTCAACTGGTAGTGACACCAAATGAAGCATACATTAGTTGTTAAGAAAGCGGGCATTTGTGAAGGAACCAGGAATGCACTTTTGTACAACAAACAGTTGTTTTTAAATACATATCATCTACATTAATATAAGTGAAATTGCAGGTCATATTGCAATTTGAAGTATATTTACAATTTTAACATTGTCCCTGCTTTTTAATTAAGGTATGTTACGTTGGCAAAATACCCTTTAAATGCCCTTTCCGAATAAAAAAATTGCAGCTATATTTTGTCGCTTTAATAAGAGCACTCGCTACCGAAGTCTATGTAACATTTTATACTTGAAAATTTTTCGTCATCGCTAACATCTCGGTACCTTTCCTGAGATCGACGCATCCTTCTCTTTGATCCCTCCTCCCACTGCTGATTTTTCTCGTTCCCACGGGTACTTCGCCGAGTCGGAAAGTGATCTTTTCGCTTTGGCATCATAAACACTTTTTTATTCAGACTGATTTGCGGATTTGGGATCTTATATCCCACTCCTGATATTAGAGGAAAACTCAAATGAAATAATAAAAACTATCAGTACCTACAACCGATTTATTTGCAAGAAAAAATTGCGCAAAAATTAGCAATATTGGTAATTATCGATGTTGGGTTTTCTGGTCGAGTTTCTAATGTCATACACGCAGCTTGCCTCCCTTCGTTCCGACTTATGCATCTGCAAGCCCCCTTGTCACTTGGTCTAAAAAAAAAATTGTCAAATTTTTTTCGCTCCCGTTTATATTTCCAAGTGCTTAAGAAACCGTAAACTATCGATAACTACAAGGAATTAGAATTAATACATAATAATACTCACTCTTAAATAAATATTAATTGTTGTTAAATAAACNTTCCGGCATAGTCCGGAGGGACTGCCCGCCCACCAGCATTACTGGCTGGTGGGAATGAAACACCCAAAAGTTTTTTTTTATACAAACTATCACTCTTCTATCTCTGTAACTCGTCCCCACATTTTGAAGTATATTTAACATCTTATCTTATTTAACATTGTCAAAAGCTTTTTCTAAATCTACAGATCCTATGTATGCACTCTTTCCTTTTTCTATCGTTTTCTCTATTGTTACCCGTAAATCTAGAACGGTCTCCCGTGTTCTTCTATTTCTTCTAAACCCAAATTCTTCCGCCTTTTTTCCATCCTCCTCTGTACTAGCTGAGATTTTTAACGCAGGGGAAGTTAAGCTAATTGTTCTAAATGTCTCGCACCTATCCGCCCCGCTTCTTTCAGGTAATGTTACTACTACGTTCCGTTTATAATCCTACAAAGCGTCTAAAATATTCCTCAGTTATTAAAAAATATAATTCTTATGCGGTATTTATTTATTCAGAATATATTCATACAAAAACAAAAAACAACTCTCTTAAAACAAGATAAAACACAAACAATAAAAATATAAAATTTGAATTACGAATAGTATTCACATCTGTAATCCTTCTGAGCAACTTTAAGAGATACCATAAAACTTTATGCACTTCATGTGGTACCACTTTGTACAATAGTCGCATTCTATATTTTTCTCCTCGTTTCTTCGTTGGTTGTGCATGCTTCTTATGCGTGTTCTGCCTTTTCATGAATCTGCATTCTGCTTTTTGGCGACTTTCTTTCCGCAGTTATGACTTTCAAAATTGAATTGTCTATACTATAAGATGCACGTATGTCTTCATTTTCTATATAGTTTTAATCTTCGTAATAAATCTGTATTATTTGTGATCTTGTAATCTTTGAAACTAAATCTTCATTAAACTTTACATTCTTTCCAACGATAACACATTTGTTTTATGTATCTGTAATCGTTAAGGCAATATCGTATCATTTTAAATTTTACACTCTTCGGGTCTAATTTTGTGGGTTTTTCATTTAGTATGTGTAAGAAAGCATTACAACCAAATATTTTTAATTTCCTTACATCAGGGTTTCTATTGAACCATACAACGAAACGATTTATCATTAACAGTTTCTAGTTCGCTTTATTGCATATACCACTTAATTGCTTTTAGCAATGGTATAACAAAGCAACAAAGCTAAAGGTTCGATTCCCCGCGAGGGTGTGACAACAGAAACATATTTTCCCTCATTAACCTGGGGTAGTTTACAGTGGGAAAAAAATTAAAATTAATTTTCAAATTAATATTTGATATCAACCCCTATTAAATGTCAAAGTGGTTCATATATAATTAATATTTACTAATTTGCGATGCTACTATATTAACTATGAATATTCGCTAAGAATTATATTGAAAATCTATTGATTTATTTTTAAAGAGTTTTATTAATACGTTGCAATGACACGGTGAGTTGTTTCCTGCCTGAATCCGCCCCTGTATTTGTCGAAAGGTCGATTAACACTCGCCACCGGACGATTATCTTATCGTTTCATCTTGATATGTCGACTCCCGTTTAGTTGCGTCCGGTGTCTAATTTATAAAAGTCGTTTGTTTTAATTTGTTGGGAACGTTTCGATGATTAAATTTATCTTGCGAGTAATTTTAATGAGAGCTAAGAACTAGTAATAAAGGCGATTACTTAAAATGCGCCATTAATGTGACTTGAATACCGAACACGGCAGATTTACGGCCTACTTATAGGTGCGCTAGTTGTGTTCCTATNTCTTCCTTTAAATACTCTTTTGTTTACTTTCGGGAACCTTCTGGAAAACGTCCGGATAGTTTATTGTTTCTTTGAACTGTTTAACTGCTTTCCCAGAACGCAGGTACGACACACACATATATAAATACGGCGCACATGAAGAAAGGCGCCTGCGGCTAGTCGGCAAATCGATAAGCCGTGTACACTCGTGCTCGCTACAATTTAAAGTTGATTCGAATAGTTTAATTCTTAGATTCACCGGAAGTAATTATTTTTCGTTAAGTTTTGCCTATTTAGTCTTGGTCTTGTTCGCTCGATCTTGATTTTAGTCTTGGTCTTGTTCGATCGGTCTTAATTTTAGTATTGGTCTTGATCTTGGTCTTGCTAATATAAAGATAGTCTTAGTCTTGGTCACAGTCTTGCATTTTCGGAAGATCAAGACCAATTTTGCTCATCGCTAAGTGATTCGTTCGTCTAAACGTAGTAGGTCAGGATTTATCCGTTATTCAAACGACAGATTTTTCTTAATAGGCTATCAGATTGTTCATATGATTGCTTATATTAGGTTATTAAAATTAAAGTAAAGTCTAAATATACTTATACGATCCTTTTCTCTGAAATTTTAACTGCAGGAAACGACGCTGACCGAGTGATAAAGTAATAAAAAAAAACAAATTATGTCAATCTACTTTTTGAGTAACGCAGGTAAACCTTAGTTAATCAGGCGCAGTTATTTAGAAACTTATATATGACGAATCGCGTAGCAGTATTTACGATTGATTCTGTAACGCTCTGGCAAAAACAATACCCTATGGTAACACTGCATCTACGTATTACCTTGATTATATTTTTGAAGTTTTTTTGTTAAAACTTAATTAGTAACTAAAAATTTCTAGCACTAAATGTATATAAATTCATTATACAAAAATTAAACGAAAAATTTAGCTGATCTTGCGGAAAATGAGAAATGTTAGCGCAAGCACATGAAGTTAGTTGGCGAAACAATTGGAATGTTTATGCTATAAACACACAAACGAAGTTATGAGAATAAAATAAATTAGCAAATGGTTTTGGCTCCTAGGTCAATTATATGTAAATAGATTTTTGTTTAGTTGTTTATATATTTAAATAATTCTGCCTTTTTTGAACAGTTAGATATATTTTTATTTGATTTTTATTTTTAAATACCACAAAAATAAACTAATTATATAAGACATGAAATATAAGTTAAGTCTTAACACTACCTAGTTGAACTCTATTTAAAGTATTTATTATATTAGTGTTTAATATAAACTTAAAATATTTTAGACATTTGGAATTCAGTGCTTGTCTGGTACTGGTGCATTAAGAGTAGGTGCCGAATTTTTAGCCAACAATCTTGGGTACAGCACTTTTTATTATTCAAAGCCTACTTGGGGTAAGTGTGAAAATACCAATGTTAATAATGATATTTAATAAACTGTGTAGGTTTGACACCGTTGAAAAAGATAACGCTAAAGAATCTTAAGCAAGTTATCAAACAAGGATAGATCAAGTAACTAATCTAAATTTATTGTTATTATTCAGTTATACTCATAGAAATTATTTTAGTAAATTACTAATTATCTTTATCTTATCAATTTTGCAATTAATTTTAAGAGTCATTACGTAGCCGTTGCATGTCTATGTCGTAAACAATTCCTTTTTTTTCTACATTTTGAAAAACATTGGTGATAAGTAATGTAAGATGTAAAATATACAAAAACGTATTTTTTACAACTAATATATTTAAATATTATGCGTAAATGTAATACAATCGAACTTCGATATGTATGTGTGTAATTTTTACTTGATAACTTAAACGTCTTTAGAACGTATTATTTGACGTGAGTGCTTCAAGTCAAAAAATGACAGTCATTTGTATCAATCGAGAAAAGCCAAAGACGACTGTAAAATGAAGAACAATAAGAGTACATGTAATAACTGTGGCAAGAGGAAAGATAAATATAATTGCCAAAAAAGAAGTTTATTATCGATAATGTACTAGACCATTGAATAGAGATTTAGTATGGAAAAATTGCGTTAAAAGGGGCCTATGATTGAATATGATAGTTTGGCCTCTAAAGATGATGAAACGGAGTGCCCTTTTTTTAAGGGGTGCGTTTTTGAGAAATCTGAAAAAGTCAGTTTTTCCGAATAACTCAAAAACAAAGCAATTTTCGAGATTTTTACAACAGTACTTTTTTTAGAACTTTAGATTTTCCATCGAAACAGTTTTACTTAATTTTCTTTTTATCCTTTTTGGTGTCAAATATAATAAAAAAAACGAAATAGAAAATTTCAAAAAAATCGCCGTTTTTTATTGAATCATCTATAACTTTTTTTTCTGGGCGATTTAGGTATATAATGTTCAGGGGAAAGCTAGCTCTTAAAAAAAGCACACTTTTTCTTCTTTTGTAGAACGAAAATTTACCGAGTTATCGATGCTTATAGTTGCCTATTTTTTGTCATATTTTACCCTATTTTATTACAAACATGCTTTTTTTAATTTTCGATATAGGTATCTACTGATTTTTTTTACTATGAAACAGTCAACATAAACTATTATCAACAATATTAAGATAAATTATTACTACTTTTTAGTTTTGAAACATGTGTACTTTTGAATCTCCCGCTGTGCTTATAAATCGATAATGCGGACACATTTAAAAACAGGCTGTTAAAATATTCAAAAAATCTAAATANTATATTTTTGTCTCGGTGTATTTCTTTTTTGTCTTTGTGTAAATATTAATCTGTGCGCGCGCGTGTAATTAAACTCTATTAAAAAACCAAGTGCGTAAAATTGTATCTTTTTTGTGTCAATTGAGAGGGGACAGTATCTTGTTGAAAAATAATGTATGTTGGACTACTTAAGTTTGCTATACTCAGCAACAAGTGTTGCCAAAATTTTGTTGATATTTAGGTAACATCAATAAATTCCATTCACCCTAAACCCTTAGCCGCCATAGATCCCCAAATCATTATACCTTTGGGAAATTTAACGACGCGTTTTAAACAATTATGATTAAATGCCTCAGATATTTTCCTTAAAATCCGCCTACAATTATCGCCTACGCATACATCAAATTTGGATTCATACCTGAATATTACATTTTCCCAATCTTGTACGCTTCTTTCGCGCACGTTTCGTTTCAGAGCTTTCGTAAGTAGTGGTTTTTGTTTTGCCTATAAATATGATTCATATTTTAGAGAGATTTATCATGTGATTACAAAACTAAACCTTGTAACCTGATAGAATTTTTAACTCGCTTTATGTAGTCAAGTTAGTTCTACAACATTCTCGACTGAACCGTAAGCCAGTATCATTGTTCCATATTAAAATGATTTTCATCAAAGTACTACCTTTTGAATTTTAACCAATGTAATTGAATTTGAGATTTTGCACACCTTCATTTATTTACTTTACAAACAATTTGTCTTACAGTTTGGGTGTGTTTTTGGCTCCGATGTACATTTTTGTTTCCTAATTTACATCATTCATTTTAATTTTTCCCACTATAAACTACCTCAAGTTAATGAAGGAAAATTTGTTGCTGTTGACAGATCTGTGACCTAATAAGTCATTGTTGCTGTTGTCACCTCATTAACTTGAGGTAGTTTATAGTGCGAAAAATTAAAATGAATTTTCACATTAATATTTGATATCAACCCCTATTAAATGTCAAGGTGATTTATATATATATATTGAATATAGTTACATTAGTTCGACAGATCTGTGCCCTAATAAATAAGGTTTGTCGTTGTTGCTGTTGTCACCTCTCGTAGCTTAGTGGTCAGAGCATTGGTGCGTATAGCCAAAGGTCCCGGGTTCGATTCCCG
Organism: Agrilus planipennis; assembly: GCF_000699045.2. Taxonomy (NCBI): domain Eukaryota; kingdom Metazoa; phylum Arthropoda; class Insecta; order Coleoptera; family Buprestidae; genus Agrilus; species Agrilus planipennis. The sequence continues at coordinate 450 of NW_020438978.1, read as the reverse complement.
GCAAAACAGCAACAAATTTTTTCCCTCATTAATCTGAGGTAGTTTATAGTGGGTAAATATTGAAATGAATTTTCACATTCATATTCAATAAAAGTGATTTTTCAACTTTTAATAAAATAAAGAATACGAGTAGCATAAATAAAGAAAATCAGGAAGGGTATTTATATACGCCGCCCAAATTCGAAAGTTATCCAGATATAGGAACAAAGAATACTTGCTCCGAGGACATTCTTATAGATCCCTTTTTCAAACAGTAGCAAAGTTTCTTTTTTTATATTTAGTGTTAATATAGTAAAAAAAAAGAATATATTGTAATGTTCGTGGGTTTAACAAAATTAACTTTTAAGACTTCTAACGACAAAACTATTCATTTACACTAATTATTAAGGAACTTAAAACACTATTAAATTATTACTAAACTTAGGTGATGAATTATTCTATTTATTTACA
>NW_020438977.1:804583-811393 GCF_000699045.2 Agrilus planipennis | reverse complement strand
TTTTTTTTAAATTTGTTCATTCAGTCTATTTTTTATTATTTCGATATAAATTTTATATCCTGTGTCCATTATAGTGATCCCTCTGTAGTTCTTTGTCTCTTCTCTATCCCGTTTCTTAAAAATAGGTATTATCACTCCATATGTCCATTCTTTAGATATCACGTTTTCTATCCAAATTCTTTTCATAATTTCAAATAATTTTCTTTCTATTATATCCTTTGTGTGATACCACGCTCCTCCCGGTATTCTATCCTGTTCCACCGCTTTCTTTTTCGACAATGATTTTATTCCTTTTGTAACTTCATCCATTTCTATATTATCCTGCTCCCTTTCTTTCTCATTAATACTCTTATTTTGAAAAACACTTATAACTTTTTCCTGTTTTCCCCCCAAAATCTTTTTAAAATGCTCTAACCATTCTTTATTGCTTATTTTATCATTTATCGTCGATCCTTTCTTTATTTATATAAATTTAATATCCTCCAAAACTCTTCTGTGTTCCTTGCTTCTTGAAATTCTCCTATTATCTATTCACCATAATCTTATTTACTTTTTTTGCTTTCTAATTTCTAAAAGTAAATGGTCTGATTCATTTTATTTCAAAACTTATTATATTTCCCCACACCTTTCCGTTACTGAACCATAGTCCATCACCACTATCCATATCCTATAAATGTGTATCCCCCTATATTGTCCCCCTCCATACATCCATTTAAAATGCATAAGCCATTCTTTCTACACCATTGTATAAACCTCTTATCTTTCGAATTTTTCTTTTGTTTAGCTCTTCATCACTAATTGTCGCCCCTAGTCTAACATTGAAGTCATAGGTATCTAACATTTTTCATTTAAATAAACAAACACAAAAACCCAGTCTCCCTTTTTTTCCCCTCTATTATAATTTTGCCTTTATCAAACTCTTCCACTTTCATCACTAAATTTTTTTTACTCTAATCATTATTCCTTCCTTTGATCTTCCCTTTTTTTAATCTCTCAGCACTAACAATATTTATATCATACCCATTGCCCATATTTCTTTCTATATAGTCGTTGCCTTTCTTTTCTCTTCAAGATATCCACAGAAATTCCTGAAACAGTCCGATTTTGACTTCGAGAAGTACATCTTTCTATTGTAAATATAAGGTCATCCTTCCCAAAAGGGCGGCAACCTCTTCAAAATCCTTAAATAACACGGGGGTCAAGTAACACATTATTTTAGTGATATTTCAATTTTCTTTTGTAGTCTGCGATATAATTAATCCGAAACTAACTTAAAATGATCAGTGATGAGCTTATGGGACATCTGAACTACAAGAAAGGGTGGTAATTAAAATCCTGAGACCATGATTGAGTATCAACAAATGTTTCAATGCCAATTATACATTGCTGTCATTGTCGGCCATTACGTGTTTTAATTGACAGCGCATTGTTACCCTCCTTGCACATTACACGTTTTTGCCCGTGCGGGAATAAATCGTACGGGCAAATATTTTTAGTCTCCTATGAAGAGTATGGAGGTCTTTCACATTGTACGGTTACGGCACGGACACGATTTTTGATCGCGTTGCAGCCGTCCAGTGCCACTACATTTGAACGGTAGCCGTATCGTATCTTCGCTTAGTGGACTACGTGGCCAAATGCACCCTTTCATACTAGACGGTTTCAATCGTGCGGGAACCTGTCTACTACTACCATTTAATTCGCGTTGTTTACAGTTTACAGTTGTTTCTTTTGCGGTTTAATATACCTTCAAAAAATAGCTTTTCAATAATTTCCAGCAGACAGACGGACAGACCGTCAAACTGACTGACGGTTTTTGGAAAACAAATATGTATTTCGTGGTTTAGAGATTCTACAACGTGAAAATAAGCAATGATCTCGGAGGATGATTCTTTTTAAGATAACAATACCTCCCTCTGCAAGGGAAGTAAAAGCAGTCGGTGTTAAAGACACTTATTACCTTAAAGTTATAGCTAGCATTTCAATAAGTTGTACACAATTTCTAAATTGTGTGTTTTGCCGTCGAAGGACATTCTGCAATTTGCCGTGCAGTTCGTCAAAGGAGTCAACTGACATACGAAAGTAGTTGAAAAACTTCCGTTCATCATTTCTCAGGTCTTCAAACAAGGTATAGAATAACCCCATTTCCTCACGTTTCTGATTAATAGGATGCACCCAATGAAGGCGCTCACGCCTTTGTCTTTTTAGATACAATAACCGAGCTATAATTTGCCCCCGATTCATAGTCACTGTACAATACTTTCCTCAGAAATGGTGACAACGAGCATATGTATCTGAATAATGTTTTTGTACGGTTACAAATCGTGTGATTCCTACGTTTAAAATCGTACAGTGTGAAAGCAACTGCACCACGATATAAACTCGTACGACTTTTGATCGTGCGGGCGAAAACGTGTAATGTGCAACCAGCGTTAACCTTATCAACCTTTATTTATTTTTAATTGTTGTCATAATCAGCCATCACAATTTTGAATTGTTGGCGCATTATTTATATTGTCAAGCATTATTCTCTTTTATTATAACAATTATCTGGAAAGTGTTGATTGTTAATTTGTTATTGTTGACTAATTTTTAATCAAACTAGCCAAATCATAATGGTTTACTGCATTGCAGAAAAAATTAAAATCTTCACTCTCTATTTTAAAAACCATGAGAAACTGCACGGATTTTTAATTTGTATTCCCTTATCAGTGTCATTCACGCATTTTTATATATTATATGTATTTATCTGCAAAGGTAGTAATCAAATCGTCAATAGACATGTATTTTTTGTCCGTTTGACGCATAAAAAAGTCATAAAAACTAGCATCTTCTTTAAAAGTTCTTGTTAGATGAAGCACGTTAGGACGAAGTTCCCAAAATTCTTTCTTTAAATGATTATGGTATCCTACAACAGCAGTTTGAAGTAGGTAAAACCGATAAGGCTTTAATTAAAAGGAATTTTAGAGATGTAGGGTACAGTAGTAATAATATAAGAAACGAGCCAGGGGTCATTTTGATAATGTGAGGAAAAGGCAGATAGGTGAAAAGAATATTTTGACAATCTATACGCAGGTAATGAATTAGGAGATATATTAAAGAAGGAAGATAGTGTGGAGATATACGAACTAGGTTATCCCATAATGAGAGAAGAGTTCGATATAGCATTACAAAACTTAAAGAATAATAAGGCGCCAGGTGTAGATGAGATACAGGGGGAAATTCTAAAACATGCGGGACAAGAGGTTAGAGATCGTACGTTTAAGCTAGTTAGTCACATTCACGAGACGAGAAAGTACCAGAGGATTATAAACCGAACATGCTAGTAACCATACCTAAAAAAAAGAGGCGCGAATAATACTTTTTAAACTACACATTGAAGACGCGATCAACATCATTAAAGACAGTACAACAGTAAGGAGAGATATACAGGGGCAAAAGATTAGTATGCTTAGATTTGCAGATGATACAGCAGTTTTAGCATTTACTAAGGAGGAGTTAGAGATAGCTTTAAATAAAATGGAAGCGGTATTGACGAAACAGTACTGTATGAAAATAAATAAAAGTAAAACAAAAATAATGGTATGTAAAGGAGGAAAAATTAGGGAAAGAACGAATATAAAGACAGGATACGTATTTTCTCTATACCGTGGATAGAGAAGGTTAGAAATAAAGAGGCGTTAGAAAGAATAGGAGAACAGAGGACTCCATGGAAGTAAATAAGAAATAGGCGAGATAGGTTGGTGGGACACCTTCTTAGATATGAAGGTCAAGTCAGAGACATATGAGAGGCAGATACGGAGGGGTAGAGGTAGACCCAGATTAGATTACTGTTCGCAATTAGTTTAGAATATGGGTTGTTCTAGTTTTAGGGAAATGCGAATATTGGCTCGGGATAGAAAGGAACGGAGGTGCGTGTCTAACCAGTCTTAAAGCTGACGACCTTATGATGATGACAACAGCATTTAGTAACTATTTTAAAAAACTGCACTGTATGATTAACGGTGTACAATCAAATATGTGAACTGTATCAAGGGATAAATTAGATAATGCTGCAATCATTCTAATATGGCTCCTGATGTTTGGGCCTTATTTGTACACAAATTTCGTTTAACCCAAGGCTTTGCCCACGCATTCACAAACATTGATTGAAATGAAAATTGTAATGTTTGACGTCTGGAAAAACGGTTGGAAATGCTTTAACAGCGGCGATGCCAAAGTCAATCTTTATTATTTTTGGCATCCATGGAGTTTTTTCCTTCACTTAAAAATCAGTCGTATATATTGTATGTCGGGTAACGACACTTGTTGATACATTGTTGTTGACTAAATTGAACAATTGACTAAATCGTTGAAGGAACTTGGAAAAAGTATCATCTCCTAAACAGTCGAATGTGGAAAACTATTTCATTTTTACTACTAAATGAAATAACTCCCAGTTGCCTATACAGTGCAGATTTTTTAACTTCAAATAACCGCGACTGCGTAACGAATTCATAACCACATATTTGTGCACAAACGTGTTACATGTAAACGATTGTTTGTATTGTTATACATATACTTCAGGTGTTCGTGAATCAGGAATTTAAAAGATCGCAATAAAGTAGAGTTGGCGAACATCAAAACAGGTAGAAATTTGAAAGTTGGCAAAACGGGAGTCACCAAAAAATAAAGTAACATTTTCAGACTGTCACAGCATTTTTGAAACTACAACGTGACTTCGTTAGATACTTCCATTTAGTAGCTATCCACTCAACTATCTTACCATCGGTTACAAAAAGATGATATCAATTATCATGAATCCTTTGTTATAGTTCTGTTCGTCAATGCCGGAAAAATTGTAAAAATCAACATAGTAAAAATTGAATGAACATAACCATAACTACAGCCCTAAGTATAACGATTTAGGATAGCGTCAAAACCAAATTGGAATTAATTTATAAAATACTTAATGATATATTTAAAGTTAGTTATTAAAATGTATACGTGGAAGTAGTTATGAAGACCAATCTTAAATTCAAAATTCTGAAAAAGAGGGAAGGTAGGAGACGTCTCGGCTAAACTGTAACGAAGCGCATGATAGGCTAGGTAAAATGACAGACGAAATACTAATGGCGGCTGTAGAAACGAATGACGGGGACATAGAGACAGAATGGAACTGCATTAAAACGTGTCTAAAGTCAGCAGCTACAGAGGTACTAGGTCTTAAACAAAACGAAAGTAAGAAACCCTGGATAACAAATGAGATTGTAGGATTAATAGAGATATAAAGCTATAAAGTGGGAAATAATTAGGAAGTGTAGGGCAGCTTAGGAACAGTGGATTGATAGGATGTGTAAAGAAGTAGAAGAAAAGTTTGAAGTAGGTAAAACCGATGAGGCTTATAATATAATTAAAAGGAATTTTAGAGATGTAGGATACAGTAGTAATAATATAAAAAACGAGGCAGGGGTCATTATGATAAAGTGAGGAAAAAGCAGATAGGTGAAAAGAATATTTTGAGAACCTATACGCAGGCTATGAATTAGGAGACATATTAGAGAAGGAAGATAGTGTGGAGATACATGAACTAGTTTATCCCATAATGAGAGAAAAGTTCGATATAGCATTACAGAGCTTAAAGAATAATAAGGCGTCAGGTGCAGATGAGATACAGAGGAAAATTCTAAAACATGCAGGACAAGAGGTTAGAGATCGTATGTTTAAGTTAGTTAGTCACATTTACGAAACGGAGAAAGTCCCAGAGGATTATAAACGGAACGTAGTAGTAACATTACCTAAGAAGAGGGGTGCGGATAGATGCGAGAAATTTCGAACAATTAGCTTAACTTCCCATGTGTCAAAAATCTTAACTAGAATTGTACAGAGGAGGATGGAAAAAAGAACTATTAGGGGAAGATCAATTTGGGTTTAGAAGAAATAGAGGAACGCGGGAGGCCATTCTAGCTTTACGGGTATCAATAGAGAAAACGATAGAAAAAGGAAAGAGTGCTTACATAGGATTTGTAGATTTAGAGAAAGCTTTTGACAATGTTAAATGGGACAATATACTTAAAAATGTAGGGATGAATTACAAAGATAGAAGAGTAATACTTAGTTTGTATAAAGAGCAACAGGCAGTTATAGAGCTGGGGATGCAACGTAGAGAAGTAAATATTAGGAAGGGAGTCAGGCAGGGATGCACACTGTCACCGCTACTTTTTAATCTATACATCGAAGACGCCATCAACATTAAAGACAGTACAACTGTAGGGATAGATGTGCAAGGGCAAAAGATTAGTATGCTTAGATTTGCAGATGATATAGCAGTATTAGAATCTAGCAAAGAGGACCTAGAGATAGCTTTAAATAAAATGGAAGCGGTACTGACAGATCAGTACTATATGAAAATAAATAAAAATAAAACTAAAATACTGATATGCAAGGGAAGAAAAAGTAGGGAAAGAGCGAATATAAAGATAGGAGACGAAAAATTAGAAGAAGTGGCTGATTTTAGATACCTATGAAGTCAGATAAGATAAATTCGAAAAAGGTTGTTAAAGGTGTATGTTTGGAGCATGGCGTTGTACGGGTGCGAAACATGGACAGTGGGAGCGGCGGAAAAGAAAAGTTAGAAGCGTTCGAAATGTGGTGTTACAGGCGAATGATGAGGATACTGTGGATAGAGAAGGTTAGAAATGAAGAGATATTAGAAAGAGTAAGAGAACATAGGACTCTATGGAAGTCAATAAGAAATAGACGAGATAGGTTGGTAGGACACCTTCTCAGGCATGAAGGTCTAGTCAGAGACATATTAGAGGCAGAAACAGG
>NW_020438977.1:773603-800551 GCF_000699045.2 Agrilus planipennis | reverse complement strand
TTTCACTGATCATGAGCAATCATGAGTCTCTTCCGCTATCTAGGTAGTTAAAAAAACCGCGTAAAAAGTAATACGTAGGCATTTGAATTTAGCGATTGATTATTAAAAAAATAGCTCTTTTTGGGACTCCTTGATTACGCTAGTGATTGAAGAATTAATAGCTCGTCATTTTATTTTTGTTGTTATAACAAAATGAACTGTATATAAACGAGGGTTAAATAAAAAATTATATAGAAAACTGCGCGAAGTTGTCAACTACAGAGTATTCTAAATAAGTCCCAAAAGGGATCTAAATACTCCGCGACAGCGCTATTGTTGTTTTTTTTTTGTTCATATATTCCCGTGTGAGATAGTTCTTGCGGATAAAAATTTAAAGCACCTTATAAAATGTAATTTGTAGGAAATATTGCATTGTAGGTATATGTACGGGTACATGTACATATATGAAATAATGCATTCTTTTTTAATGTAATGGCACGCCTACGAGCAATGCACTTCTTACATGTTTCTGACCATTTATTAACGAATCATAAGTACTGTTCAATGTTAGTCATTTCCCTCTATGTACATAGTGTACACATAAACATAATGCTTTCAGCTAATTTTATGCTCATGCAGCTATAATATACACTCGATTCTTGGCTGTGCTACCAGTGAACTGCGTTGAACCAAACGGACCCAGAATTCTAAAAGCATTACGTACGGGCGCCTTTACGGTTAGTATATAATCATATGTATGTAAACGTACATTTTGTGAATATATTTTTGTGTATATACATATATCTGGTATATTCCTGCTGCGACCGTTTACAGTTTAGTTTGACATCGTCAGGCGCTACGATGAGTGTGAATTTGTCGCGTCTGTGAACGCGCAGCCGAAAATAAACCGTTGTTATTATGTTGTTCTTTTTCGGAAGAACGAAAAATGTCAGTGACGTTCGTCTATCAAACGGTGTTACTATTGTTTTCATACTCCTTGCATACTGCAACGGAATACAAGGACAAGGTGAAATTTGATTAACAATTATAATTATTGAAATTGCATCTATTACCAACCATTGTTACTGCATTAAATAGCAAAATGTAATAATAATGGAATTTATTATATTTAGTAATATTTTCGCTTTTCAAAAATACTTATCCTTCATCAATTTTTTAATCTAACTTAGGAATATAGATCATATCGTCATTGTAGATGAGAACAGACACCTTCTTTTGTGTTTGTAGAAATTGGTATGATGTTTAGTTAATTGCTGTTCATTTTATATTATTAAGTTTGTATTATGTTTAATGTGTATTGATTGAACTTACTAAGTAATACAAAAAACAATAAAATACCCATGGTTTTTCTGCCAAATCCTTAATAGACTCCACCTGTCCTCTAAGTGGTAGGTACCTATAAACAAGGCCAAATTGTGAAAAAATAGTTACATGCAGATTACTTTTTCATTGCGGATAAGATGTACCTATGTGACTTTATTAAGCATACAAACTAGACTTGAACATTTTAGTTCAGTAAAAAGAGGGCCCATCTTGGTTTATTATTCTTCCGCGAACCATTTCGCTCTTGTAGTTGGTTAGTTCGTTGTTAAAACGCTTTAGGGTCCATGAAGATAGAGACCCTTTAATCAGTGATTTAATAATATAATAATAATAAAATAATTGCATCTACCCAACCAACTACAAGTATTTTTAAGGAAATGCGTCCATAATCCACTACATCCAACCTTCGTACGCAGCAAATGAGAAGAACGGGCTGTAGACCACTTTTGCATAGAAAATGACCAAATACATCGAAAAAAAAGGATAAAATTGTCTGAAAGGGAAATCATACAACAAGAATTTAGAAGCTTTTTTCAAGATGAGCACGATGATAATATCGTAGAAAACAATATTCCGGCAGAGGATAACCTAGCACTTAGACAACTACCCAAAAGCAATACACAAAGTTCGAAAACAACCTACCTAATAGATGTTGCCATACCAAACACTGAGAATCTTAAACAAAAATATATTTAGAAAATCCTACTTTAGCAGATGAAATAAAATAAATGTGGAATCAGAACACAGGTCGAATTATTCCAATAATATCAATGGGCGTTATACCTAAAACATTACACGCTAGCATAGCCGAGTTGAAACTGAATAAACTTTCGTACATTAGTCTACAGAAATCAGTAATCCTTGAAACATACGGAATAGTACGCAGATTTCTTAACAATACTGACCAATACTCCCTCTCCAGATAACACATCAGGTTAAATTAGAAGCAGAGTTTTTAATAATCACCGTTCACATTTCAGGACAAGAAGTACTATTAGCTTTACAAAATTAAGACCAGAAAATTGGCTTCGATTTTCTATCTCAAAAGATGTGAGTGAGGTTCTTTGACATTAGCCCGTCTTCACCTGACCAGTGAAAACTGAGAAGACCAGGAAATAAATAAATAAATAATAATAATAATAATAATCTGATATTGATTTACATCACATCAAATTTTTAAAAAAATCTTATTGCTGTTCCAGGACTCCCAAACCGCCAAAATACATTTCAAGAAGAATAGACTGTCGGTAAAACAGCCAATAGTGCCGATACATTCTCATTGTTTTCAGTTAAGAAATTGTTTACCGTTTATTTCACTGATCATGAGCAATCATGAGTCTCTTCCGCTATCTAGGTAGTTAAAAAAACCGCGTAAAAAGTAATACGTAGGCATTTGAATTTAGCGATTGATTATTAAAAAAATAGCTCTTTTTGGGACTCCTTGATTACGCTAGTGATTGAAGAATTAATAGCTCGTCATTTTATTTTTGTTGTTATAACAAAATGAACTGTATATAAACGAGGGTTAAATAAAAAATTATATAGAAAACTGCGCGAAGTTGTCAACTACAGAGTATTCTAAATAAGTCCCAAAAGGGATCTAAATACTCCGCGACAGCGCTATTGTTGTTTTTTTTTTGTTCATATATTCCCGTGTGAGATAGTTCTTGCGGATAAAAATTTAAAGCACCTTATAAAATGTAATTTGTAGGAAATATTGCATTGTAGGTATATGTACGGGTACATGTACATATATGAAATAATGCATTCTTTTTTAATGTAATGGCACGCCTACGAGCAATGCACTTCTTACATGTTTCTGACCATTTATTAACGAATCATAAGTACTGTTCAATGTTAGTCATTTCCCTCTATGTACATAGTGTACACATAAACATAATGCTTTCAGCTAATTTTATGCTCATGCAGCTATAATATACACTCGATTCTTGGCTGTGCTACCAGTGAACTGCGTTGAACCAAACGGACCCAGAATTCTAAAAGCATTACGTACGGGCGCCTTTACGGTTAGTATATAATCATATGTATGTAAACGTACATTTTGTGAATATATTTTTGTGTATATACATATATCTGGTATATTCCTGCTGCGACCGTTTACAGTTTAGTTTGACATCGTCAGGCGCTACGATGAGTGTGAATTTGTCGCGTCTGTGAACGCGCAGCCGAAAATAAACCGTTGTTATTATGTTGTTCTTTTTCGGAAGAACGAAAAATGTCAGTGACGTTCGTCTATCAAACGGTGTTACTATTGTTTTCATACTCCTTGCATACTGCAACGGAATACAAGGACAAGGTGAAATTTGATTAACAATTATAATTATTGAAATTGCATCTATTACCAACCATTGTTACTGCATTAAATAGCAAAATGTAATAATAATGGAATTTATTATATTTAGTAATATTTTCGCTTTTCAAAAATACTTATCAGTAGTAAAACATTGACCGAATAAATAGAATGAAATAAAAATTTTCAAATTTTCTACTTCCACATTTTTTGTTTTTCCCTTTTTCTTAATAAACCAAAAACGTGGTCATTTTTAATAATGACAAACTATTAATTCTTATTTACGATTTGTAGTTTAAATTGACTTAATTGTTTGTAATATTGAAAATCGTGTGCCGTTCATCATCACCATTGTTATCATCTTTTAGGGTAGGTTAGGTCAGTGTGTATCATTACGAATAATAATTGGCCCAAAACTGAAATCCTTATTTATCTATTTCGCCTAAGTGGCCGACTTTTTAGATTTAAAGTAAATATTGGATGTATATTATTTGCCATAGTCCAAAAAAAAAACAGTCAAACCGATGTTGAAAATAACTAAGGCACATTAACATTATAGTAAGTGCTTTTTTAAAAAGCGAAACAATTTTTCATATGCCTCAATAGGTAACTTTATTTTACTTTAGTCTGCATTACACCGCACCGCTTCACTTTGTAAACTTTTTGTTTTAAAATTAACCTTTTTTGTCGCGTCGCAGTTTGTCTTTATTATTATTTTTCTTTTTAGTTTTACCATATATGCAATTTACATTAAAAACGTACACATACAAGAAACAAATGAAAATAGTGATCATATTAGTAATAAAGTTAAAACTGATAACTTATTGCACCCTGATACTTTTTATTTTTGATATGATAAAACCAAGACTATCGAATGCAATAAACAACTTACAACTCTACAGAGTAAATTTATATAATTACCTAAAATAAAAATGTTCCTGCTAATCTCTATTAAAAGAAGGTCACGTTACAATTTACCCATTTAATATATTTTTTAGAAAAAATAAACATCGATTTAATTTTCCGAAAATTATATAAACATACAATTAGGGGTACTTTTTAATGACAATTATTTTTTTTTTTAATTTTATAAATGAATTTAAATAATTCAATTTTATTAAAATTTGTGCCCCATATTATAATACCCATTATGTAATATTACCGTCATCTAATTTTTGAATATTGTATGTGTTGTATAGATATAACTCATTAAAATAAATACATAAACATTGCAATTATACATATAAATACACGTAATCGTGTTTTCAAAAATAAAGAATGGTGCAAACTTATATTGTATGTTCCTATAAAAACAAATTTACGTAATTAATGTATTTATTTAATTTTCTCTCTAATCGTCCATAAATTTTAATGAAATAGCATCTTTACTTCACAACATAAATCTAAAAACCCATTGCTGGATTTAATGCCCTATTATTTTAAGTATATTCTACTTTTGTTGCAGAGTTTATGTGCTGCTCCCACGTTACCGGAACATGTAAAAATATTTGTGAAAAGGTAAGTTGTAATGTTGCCATAATTTTTGTGATATTTCGATGCCTAATTTGTGATTAAAAAATGTTTATTCCTTATGGATCTTCTTTAGTGATCTATAGATGTATATGTATATTTTAATGGTGAATTTTGCATTAAAAGGAAAATACCAGAACGTAATACAAAAATATAATTAGTTAGGTTATGTTCTTTTAAATTATCTACGGTCGACTGAAATAAGGAAAAATTATGTATACAGGGTGTTACACCTAAGGTAGATTTGTCCATAACTCTGTTATTTTATATTGTTTATACAAAATCTCTTTATAAAAGTTTTCCAGAATCATGATGCATTATACAGAAAATATTTTCATTCATAGAGGGCGTTCTCTATGCCTACTATAACTATTAGTTTTTAAAATATTCAACTGAAAAAAAAACACGATTTCAACTGTTTGAATGGAACTAAATAACGTCTAAACCATAAAAGCTAAAAACCTGCGGTTTGGACAGATGAATAACGTTTTTTTTTTAATGGAATGACCCATATTAAATGATACCATTTGATGCGAAATTAAAAGCCTTTTGTACTGATATAGGGTTTTACATATTTATCTCTGACAGTTTTCCAGAAAAAATCGATTATTTTATATTTAAAACCTTATATCAGTAGAAAGGGCTTTCGCATCGAACGGTATAATTAGTATGGACCATTTCATTTGAAAAAAAAAAAGTTATTCGCCTTGTAGGATTATCAAAAGTAGGTTTCAATTTTTCCATCTCTTAATAAAGTACACATTTTGTCCACAGCAAAAAAGATACGGTAATTCATGCTAAAACGAACTGTCCAAACCGCAGGCTTTTTGGTTTATCTCAAAAACTAATAGAGTTAGACATAGGGAGCTGTTAACATAGTCGACCTAAAATTAAACAAAGAAACCGGATATGTAAAAATATGTAGGGTGTTCTATTTAAAATAACGATGTTAAGTATCGTCCAGGAGAAATGGAACACCCTGTATGACTAAAAATATTTTCTGCATATGCACGTATCGTATTGTATGCGTGTATCAAATGTCAGTGTAGAACGCTAATGATTTGCACACAGTGTGTTATTGCTGCAAATGAAGTAGGTACGCCAAAAATCGAATATTTTTGTGCGACTCATAAATATTTTTGGTCGTGTTCATACGTATCTGTATGTGTGCTTCCTGGTGTTATAATTTGATTTTTTTCTAAATGGAAGGATAGTAGTTTTGGCGAACCACCCATAAAAAGAGGTAACGGACTTTCGCAATACCTCAATGGTTAAATAAAATAATTCGAAGTGGTCTGTATTCTGTCGAAACTGCCAGACGCGGATCGCGATTTCGATCTTTTTGGATCTCATCAGCGCCGCGCAGGCAGCTCCGACAGAACACAGACCAACTTTTACCTGCTGTCTTAACAGTGCGTTTTAGAAAATACTACAAATGGCGCAGTAAGCGCCATCTGTAGCACGATGCTACATTTAAAATGGTTGTTTGCATTATAGTTGCCTATCCAGCGGATATTAATTTACCTATTAATGTTTACGTAAAGTTAATTTTTCCTTTATTTTGTGTTCTCAATACTAAGGCGAGGTGTACTTTAAATAGAACAAATGATGCAATGAGCGGCTATACAGTATTATGTTGATATTTACTTTATACAATACAAACGTCATTGTTTCCATTCTCCGGCGATGTATGTAGCTGCTTAGCTCTGTACGTTGTCAATTCACGCCCAGGGCCGACTTCAGTTGTAACTTCTGGTTTTCTTACAATTTTTCTGTCCCGTAATCACGCTACTTTATTCAGTGTCTGCTACTTTATCTGGATTTTGAATGTGATGTGGTGTGACTTGATGTGCTGGGGTTAAATTAACCTCCGATTTGTATTTAGCAACCCCAAAAACATGCAGTACATATAGTCTGAACTTTTTTTATGTAGCTATGTTATTTTAATGTGGAAACAATATATTTTCGATATGCAAGTGACAAAGATTAGCTTTATTTTTTTAAATGCAATTAAATGCATATCCTGCATAATTTAATTCTCTGTATATTTATGTGCGAAGTTTCATCCGGTAGTTTGCTATAAATTTATAAATGAACGGCTACTAAAATAGTGCCAATCCCCAGTTGATCCATATAATTGTAAATATGGATCGGTAACATCAAATAAATGTATACGTTATTTGTGGATTTCGAATGCAATGTTGTTGTAGTCATATCTAATTTAATAGTAACTAAGGCAATTTGTTTTCAATATGCTTTGTTAATTAAGGTTAGTTACAATCATTAATTGACCTATTTAAATTGTTTGTCAGTTCGGTGTTGTTCCAGTAGCGTACGTCCCATTTGCATACAAGATAATTTTATTTTCCTTTGCGTACAGCTGCAATACCGGTAGTTATCCACCATCTTATCTGAAAAACTTTTGTGTCACTTGTCTACAAGTGGGATTGAAATAATTGAAACAAGAAAAGAACTTTTATGCATAAATAGTGCTTTCCAATTAGCGCTTTCCACACTTTTTCCTGGCTGAAAGACTAGACTATACAATGATTCGCAAATGCTGGTGCATTTAAAAGTGTTTGCCGGCAAATTTTGCCCAAGTGATGGTATGTAATACATATACATACGTAGAAAAAAGCCACATCGTCATCGTTGTTTTTTAGTAGATATTCATAGTTTTACTATGAATACCAAACACCTTAAGTGGTGTTTTAAATCTTTAGTTGCGGCATACTGGTTTAGTATCATCTTTTTTCGTAAACATCAGCAGATTTTAGTTATTTTTGATTCCAAACCATTTACCGTCTAAATTGTCAATAGAGAGATAGGATAACGCAGCGCCATGCGAACCTGATGTAGTCATATCCTTATACTCTTACAGAAGACCAAATTTTTATACCTATCTCCATAAACACTAATTAAAATGGAAGTTGTAGCCATTAAAAGAAAAACATCCCGACTGTACACAAGTGCTACTTCATGCTTTTTAGATGGAATAGTAGATACCGACTGGTAGTAGAGCTAAACGCAAGTGGATGAAAACGTTTCGTGTACGCAAATGGAACGTATACTATGGAACTAGAACATATTCTGCCATTACACAAAAATCTTTTAACTAATACCATTAAATGTGTAGTAGTGGGAAAAATAAATAACTTTGCTGCCCATTCTCGTTTTATTTCGTCTTTTCTAGAAAATCAATCAAAAAATCATAATCATCTATGGTCTTTACTTTTTGAAGAAAATACGAAGTTAAATGGAAAAGTTCGTAGCTTGACTTTGGAATAAAAAAAACTAGTGTATTCTTTCGTACATTAGTTATTTGTATTTTGTTAGACGAGGAGATGCAAACTGCTATAAAAGACTATTTTGGAGAACAAGATGATCCTTTTACCAATGTTGATATAAAGGTATTACCGGAAAGTTGGAAAAATTATGTCGAGCTTAGAGGAGCAGAATAATGTACAAAATAGGTTAACAAATTAGTGCTTACTCCCTAAATTAAATTACGAACTTTTTAATCCACCCTCGTGGACCTATGTAACGACCATGTTTCGTATGGCCCATTACGGCATTTAGTATTGTTCGGTCCTTGTTAATTGTATATAGTCATTGTGTACAGTCATTGTATATATTTTGTAATATTAAGAAGACGTGCTGTAAGTTAAGTTTTATATTTATATTAGTTTACGATAGTTGTTAGTTTGTACAAATTTTTATTATCACTTTGAAGAGATTTATTCATAGGCACGTCTGAGAATCTCTTTGAACTGGACATCAACAAACAGGGATGGTTCGCAAATGTACAATTACCTACTTTTATAAACTTTTGCAAGCACCCGCTGTGTCGGCATCTTCTAATTCAAATTCAATATTTTTCAGAACCGAATGGGCGTTACCATCTCTGTTTGTCGAAGGGCGTACCTACCCCTCTATATGTATATATTAATTGTAGCAATTCATGACCAAGAGACAGGACAAGTATTTCAACCTCTTTGTACCAAGAACTTGTAACGTGACATTTCAGTGACCATTTTTTGCAACTTGTATTTTTTATGTACTTGTTTTAGTTAAAACAGCTCACGGTGTTGATGTGTTTATTTTGAAACACCGAAACAAGTATACAGCGCCACATTTGCTATTTCCATGCCAATTCCTTATTAAAATTTCAGCCTGTAAATTAAGAGATAATAGTATGAAAAAATTTAATTATTTTATAAACATTTATTTCAGACCTGAAAGCAAATTGAACGAAACCAAAACTTTCAGACCATTTGAAGAGTTAGTATAAAGAATTTTTTATTTTGAAGTTCCGGACCTGAAATAATGTGAGAGACATATTTACAAGGAAAGAGTGCACGTGGGTCATAAAATTGTATATTAAAATTATAGAATCATTCACAATGTGTGCAGAGTTTCCTCCTCCTGGAAATCAAATGAAAAGTCGGTATTACAATAAATGCTGTTATTGCTCCTCCAACTAAAGGTCTTGCATGAAGCTTCGATAGCCTAAAAGTCAAGTAACGCTTTTAAAAATAAACATACATTCTTTTGCTTTGCTTTGAAACAAAGAAAACCGAGCAGCAGTACAACATAGAAGACAATTCAAACTCAATGCGTATGTAAATCACTACAAAAAATCCGAATCTCCGAATCTCGTCCTACAACAAGGATTGAACATTCCTGATGTGTGTCCTGAAGTATTTGGAATTTTTGATAGAAATACGTGTGAAGTTAAATAAAAGTCCCCTTATGGCTAGTAAAAAGAATGTGCTCCAACGAGACGGCGCACTATCACATTATAGTTATATTATGTAAGAATACCTGAACTCAAGTAATTGTATAATACAGTGTAAACTCTATATAACGACACTTGAGGGACTGAACATTTTTCGGCGTTATAAAGAGTGGTCGTTAAATGGAGAGAAATAAAAGATATTATTTTACTATTCTATAATAATATGCATTTACCAATATAGTACACATTTTGCACACGAACATTATTATTCATACATTGCGTATAGCCTGTTATCTTCGTCTGATGTTTTTTGCTGCTCCAATATTTTAATTGTATTTTGTTACGTATCTTACTCATATCTTGAGATACTGCTGGATCAATTTGATTATATAAAAAGTATTTTTTTAATAGTTTCGCTGCATCAAGTGCTTGTTTGATGCTTGGTGGAGGGACAGAATCGTCTTCTTCAACAACGTACACAGCTGCAGTTCTTATCTATTTCGATAACTTAGGAAGTACTGCTTATGATTTATAATGCCGCATTGTTGTTGTGAGCGTGACGCTATATAGAGTGTAATATTGTATAGAAAACAATGTAAACCAACAAAGTCAAGCAATTTAAATAGTTTACACTGTATTTGCATTTTCTCGTTCTTTCTTCCTAATCACCAAACATGCCTCATTCGCAGAACAGAGCTCCATAAATAATATAATAGGATCAGAAAATCATAGGAGAGCCTCTTCTGTAGCTAACTAGCTATCTCTCCTCTCAGTGAGCATATTACTTAGCTGCAAAGCTATCTCACTGCCAACTAGCTAATAAGCTACTAACCTTAACTGCATTTACCTAACCTAGCTGAAAAGCTACCCAGCTTTCACTGTCGCCTTGTCTGAGCTACGCTTGACTTGACCGGCGCCACGGATCGGACGATTTACCGCCGCTCACACTTGACTCCACCGGACTGTACCACCGCTCTCCGGTACCTCACGATATCCCAGTGACTGACGTTCTCGACAACCCCGTACCGATAACGCTACTACCACCGCTCGTCTTCGGCCGTCCACGCCAACAAATCCACCACTCCAGCGGAAACCCTTGCCGCAGAATACTCAACGCCTT
This sequence comes from Agrilus planipennis, assembly GCF_000699045.2. Lineage (NCBI taxonomy): Eukaryota > Metazoa > Arthropoda > Insecta > Coleoptera > Buprestidae > Agrilus > Agrilus planipennis. The sequence continues at coordinate 789,529 of NW_020438977.1, read as the reverse complement.
GGTAGTAGTAGTAGCTTGGCTCGTGTTCGGACAGCAAATGAAAACAGAACTAATTGTGCAGTTTTTCTTTTCACTTTACTTCATCGCCATTAGATTTAATAATGGTTACACTTAATATTATTTTATGATTTAAATGATCATCATTAATGTATTCAACAGTTACTTTGTCGCTACTGTTGTTTTTAACTTGTGTTATTCCTAGACCTAATTCTAGTGGGTTAATGGTATCCTTAAAAGTATTGTTATCAATGCTTGTTTTGTGTTTTGTTTTTCGATTGCAATATGAGAACTGCTGAATTATTTTTACCCGCTTGACTATGCAATCTGTTAGAAGATTTGAACATTTTCCACATCAGAGCTTACAATTCTCCATGCTTGACACTTTCCATAATTTTTGAAATGGAACTTTTTACGGCACACTATGAATGTTTCGGGGTTGAGAGCAGGGTTGGGAAAACATTAATGCAAGTATATTTTTACATTACTCATTACAAAAGTAATGGTTAATTTAAATTATTTACATCACTCATTACAAAAGTGATGGGTAATGAAACGGTAAAGGATTACCAAAAGTAATGCATTACTTGTAACCCTGATTGAGAGTAAGCTCGTCAAGCTAACAAAATCTGTTAGCTATCAAAATCTGTTGAGAAAAATGATAAAACGACTGAGACGAAAAAATTATAGAAAGATCCGCACAAGTACGTTTACAGTTCCTTTGCGAGAGGTAAGCCAAGTTTTGTGGTTCAGAATAAAATAGACGAGTAACAACAAACAAAATCTGTTCAGAGACAAAATATATTAAGTGAGAGAAGCGGAAAAATTGTACAAATACACTAAGGGAAAACGCCGAGAATAGTCGCCGGTCATTAGCATAGTTTGCCAGTCGTAATTAGTACCAGACTTATTAAAGAATTGATTCTTGTAACGTAAAATTATTTATTAAAGTTACTTCTGCTAAGCAACTTAAATAAGTTTATTTTTTTTAAGGATTGCCCTTATCTATACTCATGACTTTTGATGTATGAAAGCATCTGGTATGTAATACCCTACATAACTGCAACTTTTGCACTTTACTACCCAACGCGCATACATGTCACACAATTCACACTTTTTAATATCTTGAAAGTTTACTTAAAGATTCACTCTCTCCATTCTTACTCTGCATCAACATCGTTAATATGTGCACCAACTCTAAATTCCAGAAAATAAGCTTTTGAACAAATATTTACATATTTATGTAGCACTTGTTTCCATTTGTCGAATGTCAGAGTAAATATATGGTTATTACCCCCGCTTTGAAAAGTGCAGAAAACTGGAAATGATAAACCATCTTCTGACACCATGCGTGATATTTTTACAGTATCATTTTCTCTTGAAACGTTAACAGTGATTTTAAGTTTCTTTGGCCGGGTTGACCAATCCAAATTCTTTATTGCGGTACAAATTTTATGTTTTAATTCTCAGTGCACATGCAAACCTTAAGTAGAACGTCGAGTAGTATTAATTATTAATTTACACAACGTACATCTTCTGCTTACAAAAATTCCTTCCATACAGCAACAGTGCTGCAAAAGTTTTTATACACAGTTTTTGACATAATTACTACGATATAAACTGAATCGTATACTAAAAAAAAAAACAAATACCTATACAGCAGTCGAAAATGATGTATCTATGCATTTGACGGGCTTTAAACCTAGTGCGGTGGACTTTTTTCTTATATAGGTAATTTCGCTGACGGACGTTTAACCACAACCTTTCTTTAATATAACGGTTAAAACTAAAAGTTCTTATCTTTTTCGGTTTCGAAGTTATTGCTAATTTTTAAATGTATTGTAACTAATCTTATTTTTAACACTTTCAAAAAACCTGAATAATAAGAACAAATAACCCTTATAACGCTTAAAACAATGAAGTTTGACTTGAGAAAGATATTGAAAATACCGGATTAATAATAAAACTAATAACATCCTTTAATATAATATAATGGAAAGTAAGTCATTTTTCAAAATAATTGCAATGGTATGATTTGGCTAAATCATGTATGCAGTAATTTTATTTATTACCTTTATTTTTTCAATATTGCGATTGGAACTTGCCTATAAAATATCAGCCTATTCCGATACCGGAAGCTGGTTCAAAGTAAGTATAAGTAAAAAGTAAAAGCCTTTAACGCCCATATCAGTCGTTTCTAGACAAATGAGATTATTATACGAGGGTGGATTGATAAGTTTCCGGCCTGACCAAGAAAAACAAGGTTTTTAAAAATTTTTTTTTTTTATTTCTCAACATAATCTCCTCCAAGGCTGATACATTTCTCATAGCGGTGTTCCAGTCTATTAATGCCATCTCTATAGACTGATTCGTCAAGCTCCTCAAAATAACCATTTACAGCTTCGATTACTTCTTCATTGTCCGCAAATCTCTTACCGCCAAGCCATTTTTTGAGATTAGGGAACAGAAAATAGTCACTCGGGGCTAGGTCTGGAGAGTAAGGAGGGTGCGGCATCAATTCAAACTTTAGATCGTTGATTTTAGCCGTCGCAACGATTGACGTGTGCGCTGGTGCGTTATCGTGATGAAACAAGATTTTTTTCTTCGCCAGATGAGGTCGTTTAATTTTCACCTCGTGGCTCAAACGTTGCAATAAGTCTGCGTAGTATTGACCAGTGATAGTATTACCCTTTGCAAGGTAATCAATGTATATAATACCTCTTGCATCCCAAAAAACAGTAGCCATAACCTTGTTCGCCGAAAAAATTGTTTTTGCCTTCTTTGGAGTTGGTTCCCCTGGTCCAATCCACTGTTTAGACTGTTCTTTGGTTTCAGGAGTGTAGTGGTGGACCCACGTTTCGTCAACGGTTACGAATCGACGCAAAAATTCGCTTGGATTACGCTTATACAATGACAAATTTGCGGTAGAAATGTTTTTTCGAATCAATTTTTGGTCGACTGTTAGCAAACGCGGCACCCATCTTGCACAGAGCTTTTCCATATGCAAATGTTGGTGCAAAATATGTTGCACACGTTCATATGACATCTTACAGGTCTCAGCTATCTCACGCACTTTCAATCTGCGGTCTCCCAGCACTATTTGATGAATTTTTTCGATCATATCTGGAGTTGTGACCTCAACGGGGCGTCCTGAGCGAGGCCCATCAGAGGTGCTCACACGACCCTTTTTAAACTCGGAAACCCACTGCTTAACGGTTGAATATGACGGGGAGGATGTCCCCAGTGTTGAGTCCATCTCTTTTTTAATTTCCTTCGGCGTTAACCCCTTCAAATAAAAGTATTTGATGACAGCACGATTTTCCTGCTTTTCCATTTTTACGAAAACCACAGAGGCGTCTTGTTCAGCGTGCTGTCAAACCTACACTAGCAAGGAGATCGGGCTGAAACTATAGCTACAAGTTATCCAAGGATGGTACTATAGAATGTCACCTCAAGGTAGGCCTAGTGGCGTCATCTCTTGGTTAGGCCGGAAACTTATCAATCCACCCTCGTATTATTACATGGATTACTCTTGATATATACAAGTTAGAAGTGTGGTCGAAGTCTCAAATCAAAGCTCTCATTATTATCTACACAAGTACTAGGCACTTTTTTTAATGCACTTTTCGTATTTGTTTTATTAAAAAAAAACTTAAAACTTACTAAATAAATTCCAGTCACATAGTAATGAGTTAGAATGATAGTTTAGGGTGTTCGTAATAAAAGTACGAAACTCGATTTTTGTTTGATGTTAAACAAAGAGAAATATTTTCATTTTTTTAAAGAACTGCCTGACCAAGAAAATTAAGATAGGCAACCAATGTTGCTCAGACGAGGGTAATTAATTAGGTGCCATTAAGCAACCACTACTTTTTGCTTTGTTATACTTATGCATAGAAATAACAGTATATATTGAACAGATACACATTCAACCTATTATTTGACAAACCGGACAGATTTGGACAAAAATTTACAGACACATTTTCGGTTTGGTTGTAATTTATTTTTTTTTATTTGATAGGTGGTGTTTTAGTAGCCCTGCGAAAACATGTCAGGTGTAAACAAATGCCTCTTTTAGATAATTCCTTTGAATGTTTACTTCAAGTTTTTGATGGAAACGATTATTTCATTCTTAGTGCTACATACATATCCTCTAATTCCAGATACGATTATTACAGTTCTTTTATACAAAATATTCAAAACACTTCTTCTTTTAATAATTCAAATGATGTCTTAAATAAATTTTTTTTGCTACTAGGTATCTTCTGTCAAAAAATGTTCACCAAATGAAGGCTATCCTAAATCGTTTAACATACGTGTATTTCAAATAGCCCATGGAGCTCTCTAACTTGTTAAGTACATTTAACATCTAGTATAAAGTATCTTTTATATTCATATTCTTGCAATTGAAGTTAATTTTAGATGTTATAAATCAGTGAAAATTTGAAGAAATGAAAACACTTCTTAAAACAGGTGCAGATACATACGTATATCTATCACCACATTGAACTCTGTGTAATGTCTTTTTAACCGGAAGTCGTTCACGTGAATGTTGATTTTGTCGGTGAATGTTTCGATTCTTAAATCCATCAAAGTAAAGCCGCTAAGATTAAATGATTGGCTTATTATACGTCAAATGTTTTGGCTTCAAATTTTTCACCTTTTAGCGGAAAGTTAAGTAGTTTTTCGTTGAACCATTAATACCGAATGTGTTTTCTTTTTGGTGTTTTCTCAAATCTCTTTGATCGTCTCACGCGCGGTCTGTTTTCAAAAGTGAGTTATTTTCAGTAGGCTATTTTGCGATTCGTTTATTTATACTTCTAGCAAATGACACGGGTTAGAAATGGAAAGTACCAGCGCGTGCAAGTACAATATGTATATTCATGTCTGCAGCAGAAAAGTAGAAAAGATTGTGAATGGAATGAAGTGATGAATCAAAATTAAAACCTTGGATATTTTATATCATTTCGGCATAAAATTATAAACAATATTAGATGAATTTTCTGGTAAGAGCCTTTATGAAAATCGCCTCTAATAGTAATCTTGGGGTGATGTAAAGATTTATTGAAACAAAGAAATCTAAAACGTATAAATTATCCGAGACGGATCGGGTTTTATTTGACTGTTCACTAAAATAATGCATAATTAGGAGTAAAGCTTAGTATCGCTTATGGAATGAAGAACAGGGGCTCATCAGTAATAACCTTAAAAAGACGTATACATTCGCATATACAAATGTAATGCGAACCAAAAGAAATGGCTGATTTTCGGTATCTAGGAAGTGAGATAAGTCAGGACGGAAGGAGTAGTAGGGAAGTCACTTCTATTCTCGCGAACGGTTAATTAATTTAGAAATTGGAAAAAGATTGCTAAAGGTTATATTTGGAGCGCAGCGCTGTACGGGTGTAAAACATGGAGGATGGGCGCGGCGGAAAATAAAAGGTTAGAAGCGTTCGAATTGTATTGTTACCGACGAATGATGAGGATACCGTGGATAGAGAAGGTTAGAAATTAATAGATAATAGAAAGAATAGGAGAACAGAGGACCCTATGGAAGTCAATAAGAAATAGAATAGATAGATTGGTAGAGTACCTTCTCAGGCATGAAGGTCTACTCAGAGATATATTAGAGGCAGAAAGAGGAGTAGAGGTAGACCTAGATTAGATTACTGTTCACAAATAGTTAATGATGTGGAATGTTCTATTTTTAGGTAAATACGAAGATTACGTCAGGATAGGAAGGAGTGGAGGTGCGTGTCCAACCAATCTTAAGACTGACGACCTTGTGATGATACTTATTGCACTATATTTAAAATATTGTTGACAAAATATCAATATTTAGTCCATATATCGTATTCAGTCGTAGAATCCATTAATAAAATTGTTAGTGGACGTAATCGTGTAATGCTAACTTTTTGCCAGTAATCGCCCTACCTCTTCAAACCCTATACTAAACTACTGATTTGTAGTAACCAACTACAGTATGATAGAAACGTCTTTAATTCAATATTATATAATAATAATAAAAGTAATAATTTATGGCTCAACGGGTATGCACCCTTGTTTACAAAATTGTATTTACATAATGTGGGATTAATAATAAAAAATAAATATAATTATTGCACTAAATGTTCAGTCGTAGATATAGTATAAAAAGTACAAGAAAGAATAATAATCACAGGCGAGAGGTAACTAAAGATTTGAATTGGTCATACGATGATGAGAAATCTGATCTGGAATGAAAGATATATCGTTAGCGGATTTGATAATGCGAGGGATGGTGTTGTTAAGAGCGCGGCTAGAACTATAAAATTCAACATGAAAATGAAGGAGTTGTCTAGTTGGTCGAGATGGAGAGTTATAGCGAAAGAGATAAAACAGATCCAGACAGAGAACTCTACTATTTATGATTGAGTAAATAAAAAGCATAACTGTGATATAACGGCGAGATTCTAGAGTGAGTTTTGACATATCTAGTGCGACAATGTAGTCATGGTCTAACGAAGACATAGGACGATTGCATTTGTACATGAATGTGCGAAGAAATTTATGTTGGACTGATTCGATGGAGGAGATCGCAGTAGCGGTGTACTAGTATTATCCAAAAATTATGAAAATGTAGGTTTAGAGTGACGGTGGCTTAGTATGTGGATTGCGTCATGTCTTCATGGTGCGATGTACGTCGAAAACATTAAATTCCTATTTAATATTTCGCCCAATTTTCATGAAATAAGCAGTAGACTTGCCAATTTCATATAACAGGTGATTAATTAAATATTCGAAAAGAAAAATTATTTAACCCAACACTAACCTCAACTGCTCGTAAGCTCACTTAAACAAGTAAAGTTAGGTTGGGGTTGAGTTTGTTTTTCAATATTCGATGAAATACCTACTACATGAAATCGGCAAGTCTGCTAGACGTTCTACGGGTTTATATTAGACATTAGACGTAAACACACACGTTACAAAGATATTACAAGCTTGCTATATTAATAAAGCCCATATTGCTCTTTTATGGCATTTAATCTTCTCCAGCATTTTCGAGGTTTTAGCATGGTGGAGGTGATAGCATCTTGTTCTTCAGCTAAAGGTGGCGACTTTCCCTTATTAAGAACATTAGAGCATAAGAAATGTCAGTTAGAATCGACTTCTCATAAGTAATGTCAATCATTATTTTGTGTGAATAAATTCATTCATTCATGCACTATGTTTTAAATACATTTAAAATTCCAACTAAATGTACCAATATGTTTAAATATTGTAAAAGACGAATTCATAATGTTATTTCACAGTTAACTTAGTAAAGCATTATTAAAAGGAAAAATAAGTAAATGCAAAAGTTTTGTATGTCACATCTTTTGCTATTCTATTCGCTTGTGGCGTTCTGTTTGTAATTCAGAGAAATAACTGATTGTAATTGCACGAAAGGTATAGCATTTATTTACATCGCATTTTATTTATTTTTATGCTAAATTAATACTAATGTTCATTTTTTTACAAGAATCTGTGGTGGTGTGATTTTTCATTATCAAAAATCGCAAAAATTGAAAATATCAATTACCTAAGGGAAAGTATACAGAAGTAAACAGCTCAATTTCCAACACTAAATTGGTATTGATTACCTAAAAAAAATAAACCGTAACCCCACAATTGCTTATTCCTTATTACTGCATCACACTTCTAGACTTCTAGAGAAAGATAATCACATAACTAATCGTAAGTTATATAACACCTTATCATAGTCTAGTTAAATCAAATTGTTTCGATTCCAATTAGTAGGTTACTGTGTGAACGTCGAAACATCTGGTACGTTTTCTCGGTATGTATTACAGAAAAAGGAGAATGAAACTTTTATCATTTGAATGATACTGTCAGATGTGTGCAGGTATTTAAAAAAAAGGTGGTGTACCAGTCGGCAATCAATCCCGGAATGGATGGAAGAATTGTTTCGTTTGTAAAAATGTTTGTTTTTGATTTTTTAATGTTGACGTACTTTAACTTTCATACATAAATATAGTACAATATTTGTGGGTAGGTATTTATAGATCATCTCACTGTCTTCATACAGGATAATCCTACTCAAGCTATTGAAAAGCAAAGCTAAGGTGAATTACCTTTTACACCAAGATTTCTGAAATAAAATTCCATTCACAATTCGAAACAATTGTTGAGTATTTTATTCATCAGTAGCTCTTTAAAACTGTCTCTCATTTTATTATTTATTTAGGTATACATTTTTTTAGGTTATTTTTCAGATGTAATATTTTAAAAGTCTTGCGGTGAAGATGTTTATAATACGAATAAGTGAAACACATGTCCGCAGTTTATTAAATTGTTGTGGTTACTGGGGTTAGTCCTTTTGGTTATTTTGTTATATCCACGTCTCCTTTTCTTCATATATATATAAAAATACAGTGAAAAATTTTAAATTGTCACAGGCGAACAAGGTATGTTCTAATTGTGAATCCTATTTATTGAAATGATGGACGAAACGATTTAAGAAGCAAGACCTCCAATAAATAATTGCAGTTAGGATAAAGAAATCGCGAAATTACAGAAATTTCGGGCCGTAGCTAGGGGAACGCCAGAGCAACCCGAGCAGAAATTTCTTAGGGAAGTCCCTAACACGATCAGCGCCGGGTCGGGTTTTACTAGGGCATACCTTATTAGGGCACTGAAATGTGGTTCTGATCTTACTTACTAGGCTGTGTCTGATCAGGTCCTAATTTGAATTGCCTGATTCAAGCCCTATTACGGAATTCCGTATTTCAGCCTATCTGACCCTCATATGGTATTCCTAACTTTGTCCTAGTAGTTTTTACCTGATTAGGTCTTAATCCTAGAATTTCCTATTTTAACCTATCTGGTTCTGATGTGCTATGCCTTATTTTGCTCTAGTAGGTCACGTCTTATTTGATCATCCGGTCCTTATTAGATTTACCTGATTATTCTCTGATCTGATCTTATTGAACCTGGTAGGAATTACCTGATCCTTTCCTACTTATGTGACCTTATAGGACTGATAAGATCTGTTTTTTAAGACTTAGTAATAAAAGAATCCTCCTTAAATACTTTTAAAAATTTCACTTTGTAATACATTTTCGAAAAGTATTTTAAAATTATATTTATCTTTGAATATGGTTTTAAATACAAACGAATATTTAATTTAGAAATATTTCAGGTAAATATATTGAGTCAAGCGTAAATACAAAATGCTTTACATTGTTCCTTAAAACGTGTAACATTGTTTTTATCCACGATCAGTATTATTTACCTATACCTAGACTTTGTCAGTTGAAATAATGGAGATTATTTATGTTGTATATTTTGTTTATAAAAAAATTGTCTTGATGTAACGCACAGTCGTTGACTCTCATTTGACAAAAATGTATTCCAATAAAACAACTGTTAATAAAAGAATTACATTGTCAAAAAATATAAAGTTGTCTATATCTATACGAGAAACTTAAAAAGGTCATAAAGAGAAAACAAATTTTGTACGTGTTAGAATTGCAGGCTCCCCCATAAGTCAGGGTTGCACGGCGTACACCTCATGCGCGTGAGGTGTTGAATGACAACGTTAGATTAGGTACATTGAAAGGTGCTATTATGCAAGGTTTATTCTAATTCACTTATTTTCGCAAATACCTATTTCATAATCTGTTTATAATACGTTCAATACGTGTTGTTCGTCGTACATTGTCCTCAGATTTAGCCGTTTAGAATGCAAAGAACATGAAAAAAATTTTTTGACTCGTTTTGTGAAAATTTCATTTTAAATATGCATTCGCTCATTCATTTAGCCGATGATGTAACAATTTTTACAATTAATTTTATCTATTGGTTACTTTACTGCCTTCCCTTTTGAAAATGCTTTGGGTCAAATTAAAGGTCTAGCTGTTGTAAAGACTTAATTTTCATTTCAAAATTTCAATAAGCTGTTTAAGCCAATTAATTTATCTTGGAATTATTATTTTATACAACGGCTGACAGGATGAAAATAATTTTTTTACTGTGAAATTATAAAATGAGTATATTCGTTATTTTTAAGTACAATATTGTAGTTCATCTCCCAATTATCCCTAATACAACCACATGTTATTCTTGCTTGAAATTGCTTATTAAGTTTCGGAATGAAGAATATGAAATATGATGCAAAAAATGCTTTTTAAGTGTGCAACATGAGTTCTTCGCCCGTCTAATTAATTTTAAACAAGATTAATAGACAATTAGGCACCAGTTGTATTTATATGTGAAGACGAATTGGTTTTTCAAGCCGTCTTCATGATTATTCATGTTTCTAAATTCGGAATTATACATTTTGTAGTATTTACATACGTAACCACACTGGAGTAGATTAAAAAAATTAAAACTCATATGAAATGCAAATTATCTAATTGTGACAATTAATGTACAAGTACGATTTTCATAGTGTACTTTGCAATGAGCAGCAGGCTAATTTTTGTATTATTTTTTTTCAGATTTCTTTGGTGGAAATTGCATCAAATGCCACCTTAAGGAGTGAAACATTACAAGAAGTAGAAACATTTTGTTCTGCTCACGTCGTAAGTAACTGTTTTCTAACCTAATATTTTAAAGTAAAAACATTAATACATTACGAACAATTGTAAAATTAGATTTTACGAACACGACACTCTCTTGATTCATTATTATTAATCAAGCGTTAAATGAAGCACAGAAAATTAAAATGTTTTTAATGTTAAAAACAATAATAAAACAGGCGTAGCATGCGTAAAAGGAGTAAAAGTGGAATGAAGCTTTGTGGTTTTGTATGATCTGTTTGCTTAATTTTTACTTACCCTTTAGAAGATCAGGTAGGACACTGATTTGGCAAAAGGATATTAATTATATTAACAGTAAATCTTTTTTTGAAATAAATGGAAAATGACAGCAGTTATTTTACGTTAAAAATAGTCTAGAAAAGCTTTAATAATGCTACTTTTTTTTTAAATTTCCCTGGAAAGCAGCCCTGAAGCCCCAGTTGCTGTTGATACGCCTTGCCATCCCACTTAAAAAACTAAAATTACGCCTATAATTAGGTAACGAATACATTGTGATTCAATTTAAGTAAGAGCTGAAAATCTTCATTAACATTGTAATTTTAAATGAATACCCTGCATTTGGTTGTATTTGTAAATTTCTTTTCATCAGTGCATGTAAGTTGTAGAATGGATCTATGTTTTTAATGTTTAAAAGTTGTAGCATTTATTGAAACAAAGAAAATGTTTTTTTTAATGATTTCTGTATCATCAATACTAACCAAGCTAAGTCAAATAACAGGAAAACTATGCATTTTTCGAGAAAAACTTATATAATCATTTTTAAAGTATTTAAAGAATCTTTCTTTTCTTTTTTTAAAAAGTCTTGAGCATAAAAATTGAACGGGTTATGCTAAAAATAAGGTCGATTTGTACTTTTTTTTTTCAACAAAAAAATTAGCGAAAACAGCCCCCTAATTACTACCCTAATTAAAAATTAGTCGTTACCATTTTTCATTTATCTTTATATATTATTATTATGTTTGACCAGTTTAAAATACTTGATTTTGAAATAATTGGAGCTAAAAGTGAAAAACAAATTTCTGCAATTTCGTGAAAAATGTCCTCTTCAAAATAACTCCAAAAATACTGCTGATACGTAAAAAATTCTACAGTATCAAATAGTAGCTTTATCGAATAAAATAATTCGAAGTGGTCTGTATTCTGTCGAAACTGCCAGACGCGAATTTCGATATTTGTGGATCTCATCAGCGCGTCGCAGACAGCTCCGACAGAACACAGACCAACTTTTAGCTGCTGTCTTAACAGCGCGTTTGAGAAAATACCACAAATGGCGCTGTAAACGCCATCTGTAGTACGATGCTACATTTTAGGTCCATTTAAATATATGGATATCTACTTGCTGAAACGAATCCCGGCGTAGCTAACCTCTAAAACGCGCTATTAAGACAACAGGTAAAAGTTAGTCTGTGTTCTGTCGGAGCTGTCTGCGACGCGCTGATAAGATCCAGAAAGATCGAAATCGCGATCCGCGTCTGGCAGTTTCGACAGAATACAGACCACTTCGAATTATTTTATTCGATTATGATAACGTGCCTATCATGTTGAGGTTAGCTACGCCGGGATTCGTTTCAGTAATTAGATATCCATATCTTTAAATGGACCTTGTTGGAGCATACGTAATCCTAAAATGTAGCATCGTACTACAAATGGCGTTTACAGCGTTTATAAAAATTAAATATGCCTTTCTTCAGTTATAGTTACTATTTCTTTTGCAGGTATCGAAGCCCAAAAAACGTGTTTGTAGTATTTCGATTTTTTCGGCCATTTTTACGAATTTCGAATTTTTTTAAATCTCAAGAATCAGAAATTTAAAAGTAATCTTTATCTTTTTTACATTGAGATGTCGATTTACTTAGGTGCTTAAAGAAAATATAAAGCAGAGTAAAATAATAAAACGACAGCTTGTTGATAAATGAATGATTCTAAAGAAATGTGTAGTTTGTCATGAATTTCTCAAGTGGTTGATAAATGATGGTAGTACGAAAAGGGGACGTAGGAAGCGATACAAATGCAGATATGCAAGCGCGTATGTATGAATGTGTGTGTTCTTTTATACACATACAGTAAATGTGTGTATATATAATATACAGCAGAGCAAACAGATACACCTCTGCCGATAATGTATCTTTCACAATGTTTGTGGGTGGTGTTAAGTGAAATAAACCAACTCACGAATCCCACACCAGATTATATATACACTAATTGCTTTCATCCCTGTCTTGTGTGTCTTACGATTAGTGTGTGTGTGTGTGTGTGTGTGTAGGTTTTTTCAACCATGTCAAACAGAAACTACGGCCTGATTCTCTATTAAACTAACCAAACTCTCAAATGTTTTGAGCCCATTGTTTTTAAAAATGCTGGAGGCATTTGTACGAATTTTTCTGTATTGCTAACCACGTTACGTAGCAATAGCAATAGTTCCTAACCTTATTAATATTCTTACCCCTGTAACCTATTAGGAAAACCCCGACCTTAAAATGTTATCAATGCAAACAACACAAGCGAATACAAATATCATTAATAATCACAAATTGCACATCAGTCTTACAATTTTATATATCTAAACAATAAATTAAGCAAAAATAGTCAGTGTAATGGTTGGTATTAATTTGCATTTTTCAAGTTTTTTTATGTTAGCTGTAATTTCGCTTAAAGCGCATCCTAAGTCATGTTCCACATTTAAAAGGATTCTGGTCTTTGTTTTCAGTGTAACCAAAGTTGAAAATCCACTCTCACATCCATAGGTAGTGGCAAAGGGCATTGGCATTTTTAAAGCTCTATTAGCAAGAGCAGGATATTCGGCACCAGCTTTTCGCCAAAAGTGCTTAGATCATAATTTTGTAATTGTATTCTGCAAGTAGTATTCTAGCGTAATCCAAGATATTTCACTTTGGCCGCTACGTCTTGGTTTTTAATAATATTATCATCCATAGTAAATGATATTAATATCCAAGAACTGGACTGACGATTATCCATATCCAGAAAATATTGCTTCAGTGAGTTTATTGCCTTGATAAATGCCGAACAACAGAATTTTCTAATGTGATCTTGTTTGGTTCAATATTTACATTCTATAATTTTATATTTTTACTATCTAGCTACGTATTTTAGGTCTTAATTATTAGGTTTTTTGTTACCCACATAGAATAACTGATTTACCCCCAAGTTCGGAATCACCGCTATAGATATCTCAGGGTTCTCAATTCGATACTACTAGGGTCAATTGAAAAGTCCCCGGCCTGACACATAGATGGCGGCACCAGAACTAAATCCATATGATTTTCAGTTAGTCCTAACCTTCAAAAGACGCGTCTATAAATTTGACGGCTGTCGGATCATTAGTTTGTGAATTATAGCATTTTTAGTGAAGCAACTTTTGTTATTGTGAAAAAAATGGATAAAAAGGAATTTCGCGTGTTGATAAAATATTGCTTTTTGAAGGGAAAAAATACAGTTGAAGCAAAAACTTGGCTTGATAACGAATTTCCGGACACTGCCCCAGGAAAATCAACCATCAAGGATTGGTATGCTAAGTTTAGACGTGGTGAAATGAGCACCGAAGACGGTGAACGCAGTGGACGCCCAAAAGAGGCTGTTACGGACGAAAACATTAAAAAAATCCACAAAATGATTTTGAATGACCGTAAATTGAAATTGAATGAAATAGCAGACACTCTACAGATATCAACGGAACGTATACATCACATCATTCACGAATATTTGGGTATGAGAAAGCTCTGTGCAAAGTGGGTGCCGCGCGAGCTCACTTTTGACCAAAAACAACGACGAGTTGATGATTCAGAGCAGTGTTTGAAGATGATCACGCGTAATAAACCCGAGTTTTTGCGTCGATATGTGACAATGGATGAAACATGGCTCCATCATTTCACTCCGAAGTCCAATCGACAGTCATCGGAGTGGACTGCACACGATGAACCCGCTCCAAAGCGTGCAAAAACGCAACAGTCGGCTGGCAAGGTTATGGCGTCTGTATTTTGGGATGCGCGTGGAATAATTTTCATTGACTACCTTGAAAAAGGAAGGACCATCAACAGCGACTATTACATAGCGTTATTGGACCGTTTGAAGGACGAAATCGCCGAGAAACGACCGCATTTGCAGAAAAAGAAAGTCCTGCTTCACCAAGACAATGCACCGTCTCACAAGTCAGTGAAAACGATGGCAAAAATTCATGAATTGGGCTTCGAATTGCTTCCGCATCCACCGTATTCTCCAGATCTGGCCCCCAGCGACTACTTCCTGTTCTCAGATCTCAAAAGAATGCTCGTTGGGAAAAAATTTTCGTCGAATGAAGAGGTGATCGCCGAAACTGAGGCCTATTTTGAAGCAAAGGACAAATCGTACTACAAAAATGGTATCGAAAAGTTGGAGGATCGCTATAATCAGTGTATCACCCTTGAAGGGAATTATGTTGAATAAAAAAAACGAATTTTGCAAAAAAAATGTGTTTTACTATTTTAGGCCGGGGACTTTTCAATTGACCTGTTATACGATTGTTAGTGTACCGAAAGTAATCTTGATCGACAATACTTGAATAGTTTAGGTAACTTGACATTTTTTTGTGCTAATACCATAATTTATTTTTGAATGCAAAAGGGCGGATAGGCCGATTTGATGTCCTGCTTGTTTGTGATAGAAGAAGCTTTATTAAGCACGTAGTTAATTTTGTATGTGTAATCTAGAAATAGTATACAAATTTTAAGGTAACTTTGTTAACCAACTTGTATGCATACGATGAATAATTTCTGGATAAAGGTCTAGATGATGGCCCCCACCCCCAAAGGGGGGGATCAAAAGAGGAGGTCTTCCCCACCACTGTACCATAAAAAGTTCTTGGCGGTCTCACCTCCATAAAAAGTTATAGGGGTTCGAAGCTAGTAAATATGCCAATTTTTATACATTTCTAGGCATGTAAATAGTTATATAGTCATTCTTAAGGACGTTCCCAAAAAAAAAATTTCTTACGATCATTTTTAAAATTTAATTGTAAATACCTACCTGTATTCTGAACGCATATGAAAAATTTCGACCCATTTTGCGGTACTAAAATTGAAAATATTAGCATTTTAAATTTCTATTTGAACGCATGTTAATTTATACATTCATGTAGGTTTTAGTGCCTAACAATTTTAATTTTCTTACAATTTTTTTTAAATTTCGAGAATTAGCAGTTAATATTCACATAAATAATTTCCATACAAAATCGGTACAAGAAGCGGTATTAATTTTGTTGTAAACAATGTGTAAAGTAAATCTCAGACTCAAACTCTCCTGCATAAGCTGATCAGTAGTGTGCGACTTGGCTTCGCTGCAATAGCGCGGGAC
>NW_020438977.1:765944-766987 GCF_000699045.2 Agrilus planipennis | reverse complement strand
TTGATATAACCTCGTATAATTACACTGCTGGAAGTGACTCGAAAACAAGGCACATAATGTTGTAGATTCTAACAGGTTGTTCAGTTCGCTTTGGATTGTTGTGGAATTTACTTGTTTGTTAGTGTTAGTTTATTCATTTAGTGGTCATTTCATAAAAGACTATTACAATAAGGACAATTAGTAGTGTGATAGTGCATTCTAGTAGGGTTCTTATTCAACCGTCAGTTGGTGGTGAGTTACATTACCAATGCATATCGTATAATTCGAAATATTCCCGGTATCTGGGCCAAAATTCGCGCAACTGGATACGCCGCTGTTAGTGTTGCATTGAAGCGAATGGCGGGCAATTTCAACATTGTTTATAAAAGGTACGCTTTTCTTTTTCACTTTTACCTTTTTTTTTACAAGGTGGAAGTGCATTCGGCTTTTTTCCGATGGGTACTTGTTACATCCACACTAGATCAGCTGAGCGACGTTAGTCGCCTAGATCCAGGGCCGTAATGAAACAAATTGTACGTTCAGATTTACAAAAACGATTTGCGAGCTAAATTGTCACTGGATTGAAAAATTGTTTAACACTTTTTTGTTGTATTTTGTGTCAGGAAGCCGTGGCTTTTTTTTAAATTATTATAAATGGGACACCCTGTATGTATATTTTGTATATATACAAAATTGTATTACTAAAATTTGGACAACAAAAAAATCGAAATGTAGGGAATAATTGGGTCATTTTTTACATTAGTTGACATTGGAATTGAGACATGAAGTTTAGTCAGGTAGGTAGTACTCACCAAGTAGAATCGTGTGGTAGCATTAATTCCGTGCGGAAACCAATGTAGCTTGAGATACAGGCTCCTAAAGTTATTTAATCGGAGGAAATTTCGATTGGTACGGCCCTGGCTGCAGCCCTTCGTCAGCTGTTCTCGCCAAATATGCATTGATGACGTCATTGTTTAGTTAGGTAGATGTATGACAGACTCGAGTTTGTTTAATGCCCCTGCCCGCCGAAGGCGGGCTGATACATTAGAATAATGTTAGGAAGA
>NW_020438977.1:760275-764327 GCF_000699045.2 Agrilus planipennis | reverse complement strand
AAAATGAATATTATATAATAATAATTATTAAGGCTGTAAGAAAAAAAGGGAGGTCTAAAGAAGGTTTATTAGTAGGGGTTAAAAGAATTTTGAACTTGAAGTTCTTTAAATAAGAAAGAAAGGGATTTTGTACAATAGGGAATAAAAAATGGTTTAAGAACCGAACCTTAAATGGGACATGTGAGGGAGACATAACTGGTGATTATACTTTTATATGACGGGGAAGATCAATATAGGGACACGGAAAAATACAGAAAGATTTGTGGTATTAGAATTGATAGAATCAGACCGTTTACCATTTCGGATAGAATAGAATGATGAAGCAAGGATAAGGCAATAATTAAATGGTCGTAAAGGGCAATAAAAAGATACAGAAAAAAAAATAATTGAAAAAGTACAAGAAATTAACAGTTGGAGTGATATGAAAGAGATAGGGAAAACTAAAATGATAGGGTGTTGAGTGTTTGAGAAAAAAAAAATGAATATAAAAAGAGTAGGAAAGTGGAGAAGAAATGAATGCGATGAATATTTTAAAAGAATGCGATAGGAATAGAGAGAATAGATTAAAAAAAGTATAGAATGTAATGATGAATTGATTCGAAGAGTTAATGCGGTAAGGAGGGTAGAAGATTTTTGCAGAATAGTGAATACATATAGAAAAAGGAATGTGATAGGAATAAATCGAAGAAAAGAAGAAATGAAGTGGTATAATCACTTCAAAGGAATGTTCGGAGTAAGTGAGGAACCGATGGAAAAAGAGCACCGAATAAGTGAAGTAGGAGAAAAGGTGAGAATGATTACAATAATGGTAATAGATGAGGTTATGAAGGGAATAATCTCTCTAACTAAAAAAAGGCGGATGGACAGGATAAAATACCAGAGAAAAACTACACATGGTATTTGGGGACACATGGGAAAAGAATGAATTACAGGAGGAATGCAGATGTGGAACCATAATAGCAATGGACACTGGGTATAAAATATATACACACATAATAAAAGATAGGTTATAAAAAGAAATAGACGAAAAAAATATATAAAAGAAGGGGACGGGAATATTACACTCAATTTTTCTATTAAAAAATATAATACAAATATGGATCTTGAGAAAAAAGATTTTGTAATATTTATTGACCTAAAAAGGGCGTATGATATTTTTGAAAGAGGGGAATTGTTAAGCATGCTGAGAAAGAGTAAAATTAAAAAGGAATTAATTATGGTAATGGAATTATATCAGAAGTGATACGATTGAATGGAAGAGAAACAAAAAAAATCTGAATGGAAAAAAGAGGAAAACAAGGGTGTAAGTTATGTGCACAATTACATATGCAGATGATATTGTATTCATATATAGTGGTTTTGAACGAAATGATGAAATTTTTAAAAAAATATTCAGAAAGGAAGGGCTTAGGGGTGAATACTAGCAAAATTCGTAGAATTTAAAGAAGTAAGAGGAAGGAAGGGAAAAGAAAAAAGTTAGATGGAAAGGTGAAACGATAGAGAAGTTAAAAAAATATACATACCTACGATATGTTATATATAGGAAAAGAATAATGACAAGATTGTTCGTTGCTACAGTTAAAAGTATAATACTGTATGGAGGTGGAAGTTTGGGGATGGAAAAAGCCACAAATAAGTGTAAGACATTTAAAAAAGGTATATAAAATAGGTATTAAATTTTGATAGAAGCACAGTGGATTATGTGATTAAGAGTGAATTAAAATGTGGAAATTTACTACTAGAAATAGACTACATAGTACGACTTGATGTTGCAAAAATTAAATGTGGGGGATATTAAAAAAAAATATGGAGGAAGATAACCTTAAAAATTGGATTTAAAAATAGATATAACAGGGAAAGGCAAAAAGCGTTAATAGAGTTAAATCTAAATCAAGAGCAACGGAATGAGTGGGATAGAATGGGAAGGTGTATCGATGAAATGGTAAGGATGAGATGCAAATAAATGATAAGGACGAAGGATTTGAGGAGAATTGGAAACTCCAGATATGTTGAATGTATCAAAGACTTGTTATGGGAGCATTGGCAGGAAGATTAGAAACCGGAATATTTGAGTTTGGAAAAAAATGTAGATGTAATAGCAAGGTTCAGAATAGGATATGAGAGTAGAGGGTATAAATATTGCTTGCAAGTGGAAGAAAGAATGTGAAAAGAGGGACGAAAAATTAATGCATGTACTGGAAGGTTGTGATAAAGTAAAGAGCTAGAGAAATGTAAGGATGTTATGAATGAAAGTGGAAATGGACTATTCCTCTTAAAAAATACAGTTAATAAGAGAAGGGAGGTTTAAAGAAAGAACAGAAAAAGAAAGACAAGTAAACATTGATGCATTAACTGTGAAGATATAATACATGTGAAAGATAAAAATTAGCTATTTATGTTAGTTTATGTTTAGCCTTGTAGAAAGAAGATTATGTATTGATGACAAAAATTATGTTTGCAGAAATTTATAACTAAAAGTTGCTTTAATAAATTCATACTGAGTAGCACAGAGCAGAGCACTAGGTAGCAAAAAAGCAAACCTATTTTACAGTCAGAAAACTGGTTTTACAGTCAGAAAGCTAGGGGTGAAATACTAGCAAAACGAAATTTATAGAATTTAGAAAAGTAAGAGATAGGAAAGAAGAAAAAAATGAAAGTTAGAGGTTAAAAAATATACATGCCTAGGATATATAATAGGGGAAGAAAATACTAAAAAAGTTGTTCATTGCTACAGTTAATAGTATAATACTTTATGGAGTGGAGGCATGGGGTTGGAAAAAGCAAAAACAAGTGAAAAACATTTACAAAAAGTACATAAAACGGGCATTAAATTTTGATAAAAGCATAGTGGAATATGTGATTAGGAGAGAATTAAAATGTGGAAATTTAGTTAAGAAAACTAGAAAAAAAGTGGTACAGTACGAGTTGACGTTGCAAAACTTACGTGTGGGAGATATCAGAAATAAAATATGGAGGAAGATAACCTTAAAAATCGGATTTAAAAATAAGTATAACAGGGAAAGAGAAGAGGCGTTAAGAAAGTTAAATCTAAATCAAGAGCAACTGAATAAGTGAGATAGAATGGAAGGTGTGTCGATAAAATAGTAAGGGTAAGATGAAATCATAAGGGGCGGAGGATTTGAGGAGAATTGGAAACTCCAAATACGTTGAATGTTTCAAAGACTTGTTATGGGAGCATTGGCAGTGATATTAGGAACAGGAATATTTGAGTAAGGGAAAAGATATAGATGTAATAGCAACGTTCAGAATATGAAATGAGAGTAGAGGGCATAAGTGTTAGTTGAAAGAGGAAGAAAGGATGTAAAAGGAAGGACGAAAAATTAATGCATGTACTGGAAGGTTGTGACAAAGTAAAGAGCTAGAGAAATGTAAGGGTATTATGAATGGAAATGGACTGTTCCTTTTAAAAACTAAAGTCAAGAAAGGAAGATGTGTTTAAAGAAAGAACAGAAAAACAAAGACAAGTAAACAGGGAATAAAAATATTGATGCATTAGCTGTGAAGATATAATGAATGTGAAAGATAAAAATTTGCTATTTATGTTAGTTTATGTTTAGTCTTGTAGAAAGAAGATTATGTATAATTAATGACAAAAATTATGTTTGTAGAAATTTATAACTAAAAGTTGCTTTAATAAATTCATACTGAGTAGTACAGAGCGGAGCAGTAGGTAGCAAAAAAGCACACCTGTTTTACAGTCAGTAAACTGGAGTAATAATATTCTCAGGAGAGGTAGCTGTACCCTCAAGCTTCCCGTCCATACTTTCAAAGTGAGTTAATTACATACAGGGTGTACGTATTTGGTTAACATCAAACAATCGTAATTTTTTCAAATGGATCATACTTTTATAGCCCTATGCAGAATTTGATTGATGGTAACTACGTAGGTTGCCAGCCGGAAACCCGATCTGGTATTATTTAAATCGCGATTGTTTAAACAAATACCAAAAAACAACTTTTTTGGCCGGAACAATTTTTTTATATATTTTTTTTCTGTTAAAAGATTTTATATTTTAATTATTTAAAAGGCA
>NW_020438977.1:718623-758136 GCF_000699045.2 Agrilus planipennis | reverse complement strand
TCACCACACATATGACACCGTTTCACATTCGATACGCTTTGAAGTCCTAGCCTGCTTTTCTCCCCTGTGGAAACGCGTTTTATGGTGTCTTCTTTCTTGTCCTGGATCTTCCTGTGGGACTTCATCTCGCTCTTCATATCTTCAAATTGAGAAAACCTTTCCTTCAGTTGTCGGATAGTTTTCGCTCCATATAAAATAGATTTCTCAACTGGGTCTTCTGGTATTCCCTCTATTATGTACTTTATTACGGTTCGAGGTTCCAGATCCGCTTGGCTGGCTATCTCGAGCATCTTATACGTATACTCTTGATACGTTTCGTCGTTCCTTTTATTTCGCCTGGATAACTCGCGGTGAACCTTGTAGCTATCCACCACTTCCTCAAACTCGCTTTTTAGCGCGGATTTTAAACTTTTCCAAGTCTTACCGCATTTTTCGTATCGGACGAAGAGCTTGGCTGAACCAGTGAGAAGACGTTTTGCATAAGCCACCTTCTGAACATCAACCCACTGACACAATTCTGCCATCTCCTCGAAATCATCCAACCACCGAGTGACGCTTAGTTTTTCATCACCACTGAACTTTTCTAATGATTCTTCCACATCTCGAAAAGTCAGGGATACTTGTTCACGTGTTTGCTTCCGTCGGCAACCCGTCTTAGTCGCTTTGGGAACGTCTTCGTCATCTTCTTCGTATTCACTTTCGCTATCTTCTTCGTCTTCACCTGGTTCGACATAATCATTCGTAATAGCCTCATTGTTCATCATCAGTGCAGTTCGGAGTCGCTCCTGTAATTCCTTTTTGCTTCCTTGCGTAGACAGCTCCAATTCTTCCAACTTTTTCCGTAAATCTGCCATCTTCATCTTCACGATATCGCCCTGGTTATCACTCATGATTCCAAACTTCTTAAATAGTTTGCAACAATTTCTAATTGTTCAAACTCTGATGAACCACTCGCGATATACAACCAATATGCCTTTCTTCTTTTAAACACTACCGATTAGCGGCTTCACGTTACACTATCGATATCCCGGTTGAGCCCCCAAAATATGTAGGGATTTAATTTGATAGCATAAACGTTACTCAAAATCGTAGTGTCCTTTTTTCTTATTTATTTACAAGTATATACAGAGCTGATATTTACAAGAAAACATACGCGATCCTCGAACAACCTTCTTCTTTTCAATCTGAACAACGACTTCCTTAACATCAATCACCAACTTCCAAACGCGCTACCTGCTACCCCCATGGGTAGAGTACCATAAAACTATAAATCGTTGTTCGAGCATTCGCTGTCTTTATTCATAACATTTTAAGTAACATCTTATTTTCTACTAATACCTAACATGACTTTATTAATTAATTCTACACGCTCTCGATACCACAAATGTTAACGCATAAAACGAATTAAAAAAAAACTAAATTTATGATGCTTTTGAAAAAAATTCATAACGAAAAATCCAGACGTGATAAAAAAAAATGGCCATCGGGAACAGATTCATACATCAAAATCTTTATATTTATGACAAATTTTTTTGAAGGAGGATTTTGTTGCAGACCAGTGTTATGGACGGGAAGCTTGAGGGTATAGCTTACTCTCCTTAGAATATAGTTAGTCCATGCTTCTCATTGTTTCATTTAAAATAACGATGTTGATGTCAACTTTCGGAATAACCGGAAGTGCTACATAGATGCCGTTATTATAATTGAAGAGAAATTTAAATTAAAATAGTTCCCGAAATATTCTAATGGTTGGTCACCATGAGACACCCTATACCATATACAAATGACTT
This sequence comes from Agrilus planipennis, assembly GCF_000699045.2. Classification (NCBI taxonomy): domain Eukaryota; kingdom Metazoa; phylum Arthropoda; class Insecta; order Coleoptera; family Buprestidae; genus Agrilus; species Agrilus planipennis. The sequence continues at coordinate 756,346 of NW_020438977.1, read as the reverse complement.
TTGTCTTATGCTCATTCATATATCATAATATTGAATGAAAAAAGTTTCACTCCCCTCCCTTTATAATAAATACCGAGAAAACGTACGACAAACTTCGGCTTTCACGCAAGTATGAAAGAAACATTTATCCTAACTTCATAACAAATGGGAGGAGCCTAAAAACATGGCGCCGATTAGGGAAAATTTATCGTAGTTCCTATAGTCTACCGTGCAATTTCCAAGTTTTTAAATTACGATAAAATGATAAGTATTGACACAATATGTGATTGGGCTGACACAAAGCCTCGGAAAGGAAATTTCGTTGAAGGTGAGCGTGTTTTTAATGCCAATCACATTATAAAATTCGGAAATAACAAATCCGGAAGCTAGCCTTCAAATTCCGTCAAGTTTACTGCCTACTTTTTACAAACTTCGGATTTAAAAAGTGATTCACGTTATATAATTGGTGAGGTGATTCTGGGTGATTTAAGCAATATCATATCAATGACTTGCACGTGCAAAGCCGATTTAAGAGAACGTTGCAAACACATTATTGCAACTTTGTTGTATTGCAGCAGGTAGGTTCTTAACCTCAAAATACTTATATCGTATCATTAGAATTGTGTTAAATCAATTACACAGGAATAAATAATTTCTCACTTTATAATTTTAGTATGATTCTAGTTTTAAATATTAAGGTTATGGCTGATGGTAAATACTTGCTGAAATATAATCATGTGCATTAAAATGACGTGAACAAATTTTTATTCCGGAATTCACTTCTTTGATACCTACTGCTTTCATCCAAGCTTCTATTAGTTTACTTTTTTCTCTAATTTTCCGAATATATTTTTTACATATATAAAACGGTTAGTTTTTATTGGAAAGTAGTTAATGTAGGTGAAGAGTGAAGATCTATGTCTGAAGTGCTATTGCAGCTTTTCACTGAACATATTAACTTTTTATTTGATTTAACTTTAGAAGAAAACTTCGTCGACTCCATCATCAAAAAAATTTTTGCTTTTTTAACGTGTTTTATTATTTTAATAAACAATTTTACGATTTATGTATACCATTCCCTCGGATATTTATCCCTCATTTTAGTTACAAGTTTTGCTACCAGGTGGTGTATGCCCATTTGACGGATCCCAATAGGCTTTGCAGTTCTTGAAAAAAGTTTTTTTCCGTTTTTTTTTATATATCTGGCAAATAAATTAATAGTATCAGGTTAGTACTAAGTAGTACACGACCAGTTGAGAACTTGTAATGAATAAAGGTGTTGAAGTAAAACTTAGTAGTTTTGTGCGACGTTTCATCGACCTTCTACAGGAACCCTTCGAAAATCGCAAACAAATAGCGACTTGCATTTTTGCTTTAGACTTATTTTACTACACTACCTGTTTCTACTTGCCAATGATTTTTCCGAAAAATTTAATTAGTTTTTTTAGTATTTATCAGTGATACGTATTACTAAAAGCTAGAAATTCAACCATAGATTTTGGGATAAAGTGTCACCTAATATTGTATAACAAAAGTTTCAACTTTGTATCTTAACAATCTTCACATTTTATTTTTGCACATTTTTATCTTATTACTTCGAGTGCTTAATTTTATATTTTATTGAAAGCAATTAATAAAAATTCATACAGAATCATGTTCTCTGAAGTTAAGTCTTTTTAAAAATAAATTATTTGTACATTTGGTTGGCAACAAGCAAATGATTTATTAGCTATGTCGTACAATAAGTACATAAATACTCATCCATTTTTCTATTTTGATATGCTTACATTACAAGGACAAAGGAAGTAAGTAAACATATGTCTATTAGCTATAAATTCGTATTATGAAAACATCGCTTTAGAACATTTAGAAGCAGATAAAAAAAATAATGAATGTTTTATTATAGAGATTTCACGTGGAGAGTATTGGTCAGGAAGGGTTTGTTGTCCTTTACCCCAAAGTGAGACATGTAGAAGAACGTGCGTAACCGCAACGTCTTTGGAAGAACTTACTTACAATCAAGGTTGTCGACAAAGCGACGAGTTGGCCTTCTTCAGTTGTCTCGAACGTCAAAGCATCGGAGAAATGTGTTGTGCTCACGCAAGAACAAATGAATGCAGAAATTCCTGCTTCGAAATTTTCAAAAACCATTTAACGCCCACAAGACAACAACGTAATGCCGTGGTTGAAACCTGTCAATACAACAGTCCAAAAGTGTTAAACTGCGTCAAAAACTATACCAAAGTTACACCGGTTGATAACATACACAAACGTAAGTACATCCTATTACTCTAACAGGTATTATACTAATCTCACATGAGCATGTCGATTCATTTTAAAAACAATTCTTTCGATTCGATTCGATTCGAACTGAACACACTAGAATCGATTCTCAATTAAATAGAGCATTAAAGGATTGATTCTCAATCAATCGAATCGTAAGTTGTTTTTCTTTGAATACGTATCAGAGCCAGCGCCTGCCAAGACCTACGTTAAAGTATTATTTTTTTTTGTGCGTCCTCACCAGTATAGGGAACAATCGAATAAAATAATTCAAAGTGGTCTGTATTTTGTCGAAACTGCCAGACGCGGATCGCGATTTCGATCTTTTTTGATCTCATCAGCCCGACAGAGCACAGACCAACTTTTACCTGCTGTCTTAACAGCGCGTTTTAGAAAATACCACAAATGGCGCGGTAAACGCCATCTATAGTATGATGCTACATTTTAGGATTACGTATGCTCCAACAAGGTTCATTTAAATATATGGATATCTACATGCTGAAACGAATCCCGGCGTAGCTAACCTCAACGTGATAGGCACGTTACCATAATCGAATAATACCGCGTCATTTGTGGTATTTTCTATAGGGAACAATGTTTGGGGGTTGCCAATTTTCCTATCACATAATATTAGGGTCACAGTATATGTATTATATAAACTCTCTCACGTTAAAGTGTAAATGCTGAAATTTATATGACGTCTTTAAATAACTATTTTAAGTCAGACCAGTCAAGATGAATGTGGAAGAGTATTAGTGCAGTTGAAAATTAATATAAATTTTATTCATATATATATATATATATATGATTTAACAATTATTTTATAATAATGTTAAATCAAACAGACACATGTAGACAGGGGCGCAACAAGGGTAGGTCCACGGGTGCCCGGGCACCCACTCGATTTGGGTTGGCCACCCAGTGAATTCCAGTCGATTCAAATAATAACTCGGTTCAAACAGTTTTTAGCAGTTTATAGTATTATGATGAGAGCAGCCGAACTTGATTTTTTCAATTTTTCCAATGATTTCCATTAATGACCTTTTTTTTAATCATTTATATATTATGATGAGAACTTTTTTTTTGATGACCATCCAGTCAAATTGTAATGTTGTTGCGCCCCTGCATGTAGATATTGCAAGAGTTGAACATTCCCTTATCTTCCACTAATTATAAGAACCCACGAATTCACATTTACACGATTGAATGCGTTCAATTTAAGATATCTTCAATACTTATACGGCCACACAAATGAAACAATTGTAGGGCTGACTATGTATAATGTATGTTTTTGGGGTCGCTAAACCCAAATGCGCGATCAATTTAAACCCAACACATCAATGTTTGGACATAACTTCAAAAAAACACCCCAGAATCCACTAAAACCGTTGGTCATGATAATCTCAAACGATTTTAAACCTCAAATTCCCCAGATCAAACAATTTGTTTTTGTGTAGCCTGTGTTATCAATTGGAGACTTTTAGGGTACATTAATAAAATGTTTTGTTCTTTGTATAAACGTGTTTGTGAAGTTTTCATTCAATACTTCTTAATGCAAAATGCAATGTGTACGGGCTATTGTGATTGAAATACAAAATAAAGAAGGATATATAATGATTTGCAGTTAAACATTTATTATTATTTATCTTTTTTCATCCTGAATAAGATTAAAAATTAAAAAAAACTAGGTACATAAAGATAATCGCATGCTTTCAGATTTACAGTGCTGTGATAAATCAAACAAGAGTAAATGCCGAGAAGTTTGCAAAAACGTACTTACCTCAGACTCATCATCTCAGGAGATCATTGACAGTTTACAAATAGGAGGCTGTGGACCGCCTCTTTTACAGGTAACACAGAAAACTCGCATGCTCTCTCATTGTTGTATACTGTTTGTTTCATTCGAAGCTGATTTAGGACCACTTCTGGCAATGTTTTCTTAAACCGGAATTAAACGTAGCTGTCGCAGCTGCATCTTCCTCTAAACTATCCAGAATTGATCGCGTAGGAATGGATTCTGCAAAATGGCATTGTTGTCAAAGATCATCGAGCAACCAGTGCCGAAAGTTATGTTCACGAACGTTCACTAAAGATTGGACCACGTCTTGGGACGAATTTCATATTAAATGCCTTAGTCATAAAGGAGAAGATGAACTTCGAAGTTGTATTGAAGAGGGTAACTTAATTAAAAATGTTGTATTTAATTAAAGCAATCTAATCTAAAATTATGTTTCTTTTTTTAGTTGACGAACCATGTGAATTGGGTTGTGATGGTTTAAATTTCTGTACAAACTTCAATAACCGACCCACCGAGTTGTTTCGGTCTTGTACCCCTGAAGCAGATGAGGCCGCAAGAAATGATTTTACATTGTGGCAAAGCCATAACGAGCTAGCTCTACCAGGTCTTTCCTTACCGCTAAAAAATATATCACAATGTTCTCCGGATACTTGGAAAGCTGTAGCTTGCACGCTTCAAATAAAACCATGTTCTCGTCACGATCCAAGCGATGCACTTTTGTGTCGCGACGTTTGTCTTCAAGTGCTAACACGTTGTGCCGATTGGCATGCCGTTTCGCCTGAACACACTGCTGAGTCTGTGTGTAATGCATTATCACCTTCTAATAATAATAATAATATTGATCTATCATGCGTACCACTACAAAAGTACCTACATCCATCCGAAAACAATTACCAAAGAGTAGACGGACAAGTGTCATTTCCATGCAAAGGTGATCCGTGTGAACCCAATGAGACTTGCACAGTAAAAAATTATAACGAATGTACGAAAGATGGAGGTGGTTTTTGCCGAAAGACACTTCCTGGATATACCTGTACTCCCGGCTGCAAACTAGGAGAGGTATCTGAGTATGCTGTTCCCTCTGGAATATTCGTACGAATCCCTATTCCGAACAATCCTAAGGGATGTTTAAAAATATGTCAGTGTTCTGATAAGGGGAGGTTCGTGGATTGTCGGCCGCTTCCGTGTGTTCAATTAAACAATTGTTGGATGGGTGATGGTCAACAAAAGGAGCATGGAAGCACGTTCGAATTGGATTGTAATACTTGTAGCTGTTTTGCAGGAGAGATTGTTTGCAGTAAAAAGCAATGCCACTTATCAACCAATGATGAAAATCACGATCTTACAGAAAATTCTGCAATCACATACACAACACTACCCTGCAATTGCCCACCACATTATGTTCCCGTTTGTGGACGAAACGGAGTAACCTACCCTTCGTCCTGTTTAGCCAAGTATGTATAATATAATTTTAAAAAATAATATATTGTCAATAAACGTACTAACAATAGAATACAACAAAAAGAAGTTTTGCACATTATTTCTAAAATTCGACGAAAGCACATATTATTACTAAATTAACAGTTGCACGCCGCACGCAACATCATTTGCCTGGGTTTAACATTATTTAAATAAGTTAATGTTGAAATTATAAATTGTTATCAAAGAACAATTTTAACGACCCAAAAAAGATATTTAGATCATTTCAGAAAATGTACCATTCAGGTTATACGTATTTCTAAATAAAAACAAAATATGGGTACGTACTAATTTGTAACCCTTTTCATGGAAATATATTTATATAAAAATATTCTACATATCTATAGTTTTAATGCTTTATAAAGGAAAAGGTGAGCCGGTGAGATAACCGATAATTAAAGATTCTGGAATTAACTGACAATACAGCCCCTAATAAAAGAATAAAACTAACTAAATAACCCAACTTCCCATGTTTAACTTTAAATATTTCATTGACCGTATACCAGTCCTTGATAGAATAATTATTGTTAAATAATTTAATTAAAATATAATTCCTGGATTTAAACTTGATAATATACAAAAACACTAATATAATTTTACATAAGAATTTTCTTCTATAGATGTGCTGGCTTAAACGACGGAGACTTGGACTACGGAAGCTGCGGCGATCCTTGCAAGAACCATCCTTGTCCTATCGGTCATAAATGCATCTCTAATCCGCAGATTTGTTTGTCATTAAAGCATAAACCGTGTCCGCAATACCAATGCAGTGAGTATTCTTTTATTTATTGAATCTAAAAAACTTTTGATTCTTGTAACCATTTTGAATACGAAATTAAACACACAGTTTTATTTACATATAATTCGTATTGGTCAAATAAATGATTTTTAACTTACACTCTGTGTTTAATTCCGGATTCATTTATTCATTCGGAATCCTATTTAAATTCTTTCTGTTTTAAATGAATGAGCTACTGTTACGCACTAACTTAGTAGTAGTTTACCTTTTTTAAAATAAAAATAAAACCATAAAATTACTTTCTTATTTTGTATTTTAAATGCCTTTTGCGTACAAATATTACGCATTTGCATTTAAAAAATTTGAAAGTACTCAGTAAATAAAAGTTACATTTACTTAGTAATTTTTAACATCTGTGTCTGTATGTACAGTATGGCGAGTAGAAGAGCTCTGACCTTTACGCAAAACCTACTCGGAAATAAAGGGAGAACGTATTCGGAATGAAAAGGATGACATGTATGCACAGATTTTACTAACTTATGTAGTAAGTCCAAGAAGGAATCGAAGTAACTGCACTGCAATTTCCACTGCAAATATCGTTTGCAAAAACGTACTTACCTCAGACTCATCATCTCAGGAGATCATTGACAGTTTACAAATAGGAGGCTGTGGACCGCCTCTTTTACAGGTAACACAGNTTATAGTCCGTGGGACAGAGCGCCTCTTTTTAAATGATTAATACATAGTTGCAACTACATGAGCGGTTTCCATTTCCTTTCGCAGAGTCTAATTATTATCTTCTCAATTAACGAAACTTTATTTTTAAAACGATTAATTTATTATTTAATTGCAAAAAGCTTATAGTTGAAGCAAGCGACTTCTCTAATGTAGAGACTAATAAGAAGTAACAATTTTATTATTACATATTGGAAAGATGCAACACTAATCCTAAAAATGCATAATCAGTAAAATACGTTCTCACGGTAACATCTCACGCTCTTCAGTTGTACATAGGTTCAGATTAGGAAGGGAGTCAGACAGGGATGCAGACTGTCATCGCAACTTTTTAATCTATATATTCGAAGACGCGATCAATATCATTAAAGACAGTACAACTGTAGGGATAGATATACAGGGGAAAAGGATAAGTATGCTTAGATTTGCAGATGATATAGCAGTATTAGCATCTAGCAAAGAGGAGTTAGGGAAAGCGTCAAATAAAATGGAAGCAGTATTGACAAAATAGTAGTGTATGAAAGTAAATAAAGGTAAAACAAAAATACTGGTATGCAAGGGAAGAAAAAGTAGGGGATGAGCGAATATAAAGATAGGAGACGACAAATTAGAAGAAGTGACCGATTTCAGGTATCTAGGAAGTCAAATAATTCAGGGCGGAAGGAGTAGTAGGGATATAAAGCAGAAGATGGAGCAGGATCTTCAATAGAAAGGAATCACTTCTATGCTTGCGAACGGTTAATATAGAAATTCGAAAAAGGTTGTTCAAAGTGTATGTTTGGAGCACGGCTCTGTACAGGTACGAAACATGGACAGTGGGCGCAGCGGAAAAGAAAAGGTTAGAAGCGTTGGAAATGTGGTGTTCCAGGCAAATGATGAGGATACCGTAGATAGAGAAGGTTAGAAATGAAGAGGTATTAGAAAAAATAGGAGAACAGAGGACTATGGAAATCAATAAGAAATAGGCGAGATAGGTTAGTAGGACACCTTCTCATGCATGAAGGTCTAGTCGAAGACATATTAGAGGCAGAAACCGAAGTTAGGAGGGGTAGGGGTAAACCTAGATTAGATTACTGTTCGCAAATAGTTAATGATGTGGGTTGTTCTAGTTTTAAAGAAATGGGAAGATTAGCTCAGGATAGGAAACAATGGAGGTGCATGTCTAATAATCAGTCTTAGGACTGACGACCTTATGATTGTTATGGATGATAGTAGGATTGTACTGTATTTTTATAGGATATCTACTTGTTTAATTGAAAATGAAACATTTAATTGCCAATGACTGCAAATTTTGATAAAACAAATCTACTTATTTATTTCACAAATGTTTATTTATGCTTATTTAACTGGCATGGTATCCATATCTCTGGTTTCGCTTTATTATTCGCTCACATGTTCATATATCAACGGACTTCCTCTAGAATCAGCTGTACATTTATATCATCGAATTTTCTAGATTATATATTTATTTTTCTGGTAATCTCTTGAAATTCTTTTGTTAGACGGTCGTTTTGCGTGTGATTTATTTTGACCGTACTCTCACTTTCGACCGACAAATCAGAGCTCCGTTTTATCGATCCTTTGTGTCGTCATGTACGTGACAATTTATAACTTCTGTGGTCGCCTTTATTTATTAATTGCATGTTTGTAATCCTTCGAAACGACTTATCTAACATTCCGGAAACTATTAATCAGTGCAGTTGAGACAATCCCACGTTCTATGCACCGTGAGTGGCTGAGAGCAAATGACTCGCAGAGAAAGAACATCTACTGTGCATCTATGAGCGTAACTCAGCCAGAGCCACATCTTACTTTAGCTGTATTATATGATTTGTATTTTAGCGTAGCCCTGCTAAAAGACACTATATAAAAAAAATGTTGCTCGGAAACAATTCCAGAAATGTATCATTTTGAATCATTCTAGTGGCCAAATAAATAATTCCAGTTGAAGTAAAACTGTAATTACTTTCTATACCCTTTCTACATCATAGTTATTTGAAAATTGTTTATTGCTCTTCTCAAATGACTGAACTGTTTTTTTTCTTTGAATTATTTCTTTTATATATTATTTGTTTTCAAGGTAATACTTGTAAAGGCTAATCCTCATTATTTGACCCAACGTGCAACAAAAACTGGCTCATTCATAAGGCGTCTTGTATAATATAACAAAATCTATAAAGCCATACTAAAAACCTCATTAATAACTGGGAAATAATCCAACTTAGGATAGTCCCAAAGATGAGTACTCAAGAATTATCATTCGTACTATAAGTACTAGTTAACCAACACTGCGCATTTTTGCTTCACTCCCCATGCTGACAAACGCAGATACATTTCGATTGTCTAAAACATTCAGCTAAAGCTCATATTTTTTTACAAATTAAAAATGTTTGTGAATATTTTGTTAACGTCACACGTTGTTGCAATAGTATCAACTCGTATACAACCAGTCAGCAGGTAATACGAAGGAAAAGTTAGTCAACAAGTCACTCACTTTTAACATTTTTAATAGAAAAATGAATACCGCTATCTGTAGTGATTTAGGACGAGCAATATTCGTTTGAACCCCACTTGTTGGTTTTCAAAATTACCATTACTATAAAATAAAACTTCCAAAATTCATTAAATTTCAGTCGTTTAAATAGAAATTTCAAGTATTAAATATTTTGAACTTTAGTACCGAGAAGTGGATTGTAATTTTTTCTTCATGTTAAGAACGCTATCGGAAACAAATTTGAAGATGATGTTACGAATTTTTTTATACATATTCATTATTTTGCATATTGTATTTACAATAGGAAATCTTAATATCTTTATGTATTATAATAGTTTATGATTTTTAGTTAATGGTACAGCCAATTGCAAAGACCTTCCATTCGAACCCGTATGTGACATAGATAATAAAGAATACGGAAACGCATGCCTCCTAGCACATCATAGTGGTAAACTAGCTTACAGAGGTCCTTGTTTAAAGAAATGTCGTTCGTTGGGAGAAGTTTGCGGTATAAATGGTCGCACCTATACTTCAGAGTGCGCAGCTTGGAGCGACTTTACTTCGGTAGACTATAAGGGGCCCTGCGTTGCTGTAGGACTCATGTCTAATGGTAACAATCCTGGTCCACGGCAATGTGATGAGTCCATCCAATGTACGCCCCTTCCTGATATTACATGTTTCGGTACTACTCCACCTGGTGCCTGTTGTCCCATTTGTGCAGGTGCAATTAGAATCTTATATTCCAAAAAACAAGTTGACCGTGCATTGTATATTTTTTTGCAAGAACAACGTTCGGCTTCATCCCTTACACTACAAGCGACACTTAAAGCCCTTGAAAGGCAAGTCCAAGTAGCACAATGTGTTCTCAGAGGCTACCTAACTATCGAACTTGACATATTTATTTTAGTTCAAACAACTGAAAAATATCCATCTGAATTACAATTAGAAGCATGTGTTCAAGAAGCGGAAAAAATTGCAAACTTGATTAACCGGCAGAGTCCAAGAATAGCTAGCGAGCTCAGTTTAAGTTCATTAATAGCCGCTACTGTTGTACACTCCCGATTTGCTACTTCTCGTGGCTGGGCCGTGGGAGTAAGCAAAAATCTAGTCCTAGTTTTCAGTACGATCTTCGTTGCCATAACGTTTTTTTAAAAACATAAAAAGTACAGTGTGTAGATGCATTTCCAATTGTAAATTTTACATTCTGCGCAACCTACTTGACAAATCAAATTATATTTATAAGCATATTTGTTATATTTGTTGTCAGATAAGAGCTAATGGAGATGAAATGGTAATTTGTAAGATATATTATTTATATCCAAAGATTTTAACTCACATATGCGTAGATTCTAAGGTAAGTAATTTTGAACGCCATCCTTATATTTTTTTCTGCAGGCTTCTTGTCATTCTATTCCATAACATAATAAAATAATAACTACTGAAATCATTGTTTTACAAAAAAAAAAGAAACAACATTCAACACTAACATTAGTGCGTTCTTAAATTAAATATAAATGAGAAGGAAATGCTATAATATTGCTATAAAATGACGGAAAATAGTTTCAAATGAATGTTTAGAAAGTAGATTAGAACGTAAGCAATGCTAATGAATAGGTACCTAATAAGTGAAATTCCTTATTCCAAAAACGAACAATTAGTCTGTTTCGTAACTAATCACTCAACTACGGCAAAATCAAAATAAAGGTAGGACGTCATTATATATCGGTATAATTGTATGTATTAATATTTACTTTATTTATTAATTTTCAGTCTAGAAATGTGTCAATCTTGATGAATAAATATCGTTAGGAAAAACGTTTATTCTCTAAACTGACAATTCCGTTTCGCTTACAGGTTCAATTTTTTTCAAACTACATCTGTTAACCAGTAATTGTTCTCCCAGATGTCTCGAATGACATAATATTCTTAAGATGTAGAAACATTAACTCAAAACGCACAGCTGTATAAATACAGTACAAATAGTTTATATAAATGTTTATAAAGATGTACAAACATAATCCACAACTCACAATTCCATAAATAAAATAATAAACCGAATAAAAAATTAGAAAGCAGGTATTTACAAACACGCGTCACATTTAAAAGTATATATACCTTCAGAAGTCTTACCACCAAAACAAGAAACATCAGTGTCGGTTTGGAGACTAAACTCTTTTTATAGGATAAAATAATTAAAAATTTCTCATTCGTAGAACCAAACTAATTTTCACAGACGAATTCAATTGTGTTTCAAACTTTTTGACGATTTTTTTGTGTTGTGCAATTAAAGGCGATTTTCGTTTTATTTTGTTTTATATCTAAAATAAATATATTTTTACATTAGATTGAAGTAAGTAAGCGTATTTCACATTTAGCTTAATTCTTTAATTGTATCAAAGATACTCCTCTTAGTTAATTTTGTATTTTCTTTGTAGTCAGAATTCTCTAATGATTACATTGAAAACACTATACCCATTCAACGTAGCTTACTTACGTTCTGACCAAATTTTTAAACTGATTAACGCTCACTCAATTAATATTGTTTAATTTGAAACTTTTTTGGTTTGAGGCCAATCAAATTCCTATTAGTTTCACGTTCCGCTTCATATAGCAGTAATATTTTTTTTATTGTAATGTATTTGTTTATATTAATTGAACGGGTTTTAACTACCTACCAAATCCTTCCTTATAACAACTTTCTCCAGAAGTTATTAATTAATGTATTTGAATTTATTTTGGACAAGGACTGTAAATACTTTCTATACCCTTTCTACATCATAGTTATTTGAAAATTGTTTATTGCTCTTCTCAAATGACTGAACTGTTTTTTTTCTTTGAATTATTTCTTTTATATATTATTTGTTTTCAAGGTAATACTTGTAAAGGCTAATCCTCATTATTTGACCCAACGTGCAACAAAAACTGGCTCATTCATAAGGCGTCTTGTATAATATAACAAAATCTATAAAGCCATACTAAAAACCTCATTAATAACTGGGAAATAATCCAACTTAGGATAGTCCCAAAGATGAGTACTCAAGAATTATCATTCGTACTATAAGTACTAGTTAACCAACACTGCGCATTTTTGCTTCACTCCCCATGCTGACAAACGCAGATACATTTCGATTGTCTAAAACATTCAGCTAAAGCTCATATTTTTTTACAAATTAAAAATGTTTGTGAATATTTTGTTAACGTCACACGTTGTTGCAATAGTATCAACTCGTATACAACCAGTCAGCAGGTAATACGAAGGAAAAGTTAGTCAACAAGTCACTCACTTTTAACATTTTTAATAGAAAAATGAATACCGCTATCTGTAGTGATTTAGGACGAGCAATATTCGTTTGAACCCCACTTGTTGGTTTTCAAAATTACCATTACTATAAAATAAAACTTCCAAAATTCATTAAATTTCAGTCGTTTAAATAGAAATTTCAAGTATTAAATATTTTGAACTTTAGTACCGAGAAGTGGATTGTAATTTTTTCTTCATGTTAAGAACGCTATCGGAAACAAATTTGAAGATGATGTTACGAATTTTTTTATACATATTCATTATTTTGCATANTTTGTTTATTATCCAATTATAAATTATTACTCTTAAAAGTACCTACTGGGTACTGAGGCCTGAAATATTGAAAATCTAACTGTTAAGGGAAGTTAGTTTTTTTAATATAAATGAGAACAATAATGATTCAATTTTTTACTTGAAATTAATAAAATTCGTTTTAACTTTTCCGTTCCCCAATGCAATGATGGCATTCATAATCTGCTCAAACCAAAGTAAAAAATAAAATAAAAAATAATTGCGTTTATAAATAGTCTGTTTAATAAGCTCATATTTAAAACACATACCTATAAACTTCAACTTTTGTGGCAAAAATATCAACATTTCCTCTAAAATAAGTTTACACCTACTTCCGGTATAGCTGGAAGTGAAAGATGAGCGTACATGCATTGCCTTAAACAATCCTATACGTAAGTAAGGAAGAAACGAGATAAATGCTTTTAGTATACAATTTCTAAGAAATATTTTTAAATTCCAACCTACGTTATCATTCGATTACTAAATTTTAAATAAAAAAAAAGAATAAAACAGGTTCTCAATATGCGATATACCTATGTGTAAAGCATTTCATCGTTAGTGTATCTTTCAATAAAAGAAAAGAATGACTTAATAGAAGAACCTCTTCTGACCAGCATCAAGCAGTTTGCTGTTTTATGCTTCTACAAGTTTGGTATAACGGAACAGTTGTAATATCAAAACTGTATAGCATTTAGGTAAAGTATATAAATATAATAGAATCGTCGTGTCGTTGCGAGTTCGTGTAAGAAAACAAAGGTGTACATACGGAGGTATCTGACCAACGCCAACGGTTACACGCGAAAGTGACAGTTTTTGCCCGACAACGATCGCTTATAAATATTTTCGCCTTGTCGTTCGCCTTCTAGATTGAAAGCTGTAACAATTCGACTAGAAGTGACGTAACGTTAAGAACGAAACTAGCAATCGGCTTTTCTTCAATTCGGGTGAACGTACAAAGATAAACTCAATTGGGTCAGTAATTTACCGTATGTACTTGACTGAACTATAATTGTTTGTTATTAGTGAGAAATCGAAACTAATAGTGCAGTGAACTTTGCAAATATTCAATCAAAAGTGAATTAGAATAAAAGTGAAATTAAACCATGTAAATGCCGTTATTTATTTTGGACTTTTGTGAAAGTAAATTGCAACTAACTACATAAGTGAAAAAAGTGGCACGTTACAAACGCGATGTGCCGGGACATTCGACAAACTGCAACAAACTGTCGTATTCAGCAGCAGTGAATTTTTCATTTAGTTACTAAACGCGTTTCTTCCTTTTCGTAAGAACATGTCGCATATCGCGCGAACACTTTTTCCGCTAATTTGGCTTACTTCTTCAACTGTTTGCTTTTCTGTCGTGGAAACATCAAATAATGTATTTGTGAAACAGCCAAATTATCATGTAACGGAAATCGGGAATGGCGGATCTTCTTCATTAAGGACACGACATATTAACCTTAATAACAATAAGAACGCTAATAAGCCTATTATAAAAACTGACTTTCACATTGTACCATATGTTACTACTTCTTTGGCCGACAGCGATCTAATTTTTGATCCAGTAACAAGTCAGTTTGTTTCTCGAAAGATCCCCAAACGGACTTATCCTAATCACACCGGCAATAAGAAAAAGTTGACTGATTACTATAAAACCATTGTATACCAACCGAAGATCAAAGCTAACAAGCAGAAAAGCAGCAAAGGCATGTCGAATACGTTGTCAACCAACAAAATAAAATTTAAATATCGTGATGTGCAGCCACATTCATTCTCTCAAAAGATTTCGTTTTCTCCAATAATTTATCCTTCAACGGATGCCATAAAACCAGAAGCAAATTATTACAGAAACGTAATATCGCAAAAACCTTATAAGGACAATAAAGCTCACGAACCAAACCTATTTCTCAACGATTTTCTTAGCACCAGACCAACTGTAATCACGAAAACAAAGAGTAATAATGGAGAACTAAAAAGTGATCATGAAATCCCAAAATTTATACCTGTAAAACCTATTTACCCTGGTGAAGGCAAGTGGGCTCTCAGAGGCAAAAAGTACAAACCGTACGATAGTAAACAAATATACTCAGAACTTGAAGACGCTACAGAACATCCTGAAGCAGAAGCCATATTTCAAGGTACCAAAAATATATTCAACGAACAACAAAAAAAGTTTCCTTACAACTTTCTAGGGCCAGCAACGCATAAATCACAACCCCCAACTATTTATGGTGAAGGCAGGTATAATAATAATTACAAAAATATTCAACATCCATCTTTAAAGAGAAGTGAAGTATCGGCTCAAAAAACTGTAAAACCTCCAGAAAATATACACAACGTAGAAAAAGCTGAAGAAGCTTCAGAAGAACAAGAGCAAGAATTTATACCCACCCGGACACTTGCTCAAGTCAGGCAATATGAAAACGAAGAACATAATTTACCACCGATTGAACCACGTCTAAGGGAAATTATTAAGGATTCCAAAACGCATACTGTTTTTACAGAGGAAGGTTACGAAGACATGGCTTACGATCATGCAAATCACGAGAAAAACGCAGAAAAAGGCGAGGAATCCGAAGAACTCCATGAAGTGCAAGATATTTTAAAGGAAAAATCTCCAAAACAATCACCTGAAATAAATAAAGAGGTACTACACTCTGAATCTCAACATACGTCCCAAATCATGAATCCAGAATCTCGAAATAGTTCATCCAAAGTGATGACAGAAGTATTAAATAATACCGAAAGTAGTCTCAACAACAAAACATTACATACCACGGACACGAGCCCGATTACGGAGAAATTTAAAAAGGAACATGGATTTAGAATCCGAAGGAATAGTAATGATGACGTTGTTTCAGTGAAAAATAGTAAATTAGATGAAATAGAAAATTCAACATATGATTCTCAAAAGTACCCATACTACAATCAATTAAACGTCTTTTCTTTGAATAATAATTCGCCTTTACGTTACGCAGAAAATTTCAAAAACCGTCCCAAAAAAAAGGTCGGAAAAATGTCATTTTATGAAGACGCTCAAAGAAGAAAATGTCGGGAAATAGAGGATTTACAGCCAATCCCAAAACAAATAAAAGATCGAGCAGATGGAAAAGATCACGAAACACCAGAAGATCCACCAAAAAGCAATGCACCTAAATTAAATAAATTGGGCGACGCAATAGAATGTTTTAAAGAACAATTATTTGGGGAAAGTCCACTGGATAATCCTCTCTTTTCCGAAAAGTCCATAGCAGAACCAACGCCAATATTTCAAGATCTGCAGTCCTTGGGAATATTTTCATTTTCTAATACCAAGGAAATTAACACTTTTAAAAATAAACGAAATCGACGACATTTAATAGACCCGGCCGCATTAAAAAATAATGATAATGAACTAAATATACTAGAAAAACTACCTTTACATGGGCGAAGAAAATCAGTAAAAAGAAGAATAAAATCTAGGAGAAAGAATCCACGAACGCCTTTTCCTGGATCAAATATACAACAGAAGCAGCATTCCACTGAACCATCACCTACGGTACTTCCTAAATATAAAACTATTAGTGAAGTTCAATACAAAGATGATATTAAGCCGAATGAACAACTTAATGTATTCACAGATATTATAAAAAATATAAAACTATCTTCGGAAAATATTCATGATACGAACGCCAAAACTTCAGATAAAATCAAAATTACAACTTTTACTGCTCCCAAGAAAAATAAACAAAATATTAGCTTCCAGACAGTTTTCGAAGATGAAGGAGACTCTATTTCTGACAGTAGCGATATAAACACATTCGTGACTTATCAGAAACCAAAGTCTGATTTTCATCGTCGTAAACAACTTTTAGATGAAAATCCTTTTTTCAAAGATCGTCAAACTACATCTAATGAACTGTTTCATAAATCGCCAACTGTAACTACGGTCAGAACAAACAACTTCATTTTGGGCTTAAAACCACCTCCCCCTTTAACTTTTGCATCCCCGTTTCAGTCGACAAGTACCTTAAATCGTAAATACTATACAAATAAAGATCCTTCACGAAGATGGAATCACAGGTTATTAAAAAGAAGTGCTGCAATGCCAACTTATTCCCAAATTCGTAGAAAAACTACCGTAGAAACAACTACAGAAACTGATGAGTATATTCCAAGAAGAAATAGAAATTATCATTACGACGAAAAAACAGGAAAAATTATTTACTACACAACACAAGCAAGTTTAATCGAAGAAATCGAACCAGTCATTACTGAAGAACAATATACCTCACCAAAACGAATCACTACAGAAAGTGCTGTAAAAATTACAACAGAAATGCAAAAATTAAAAGGCCCATCGTTTTTGGAATTCGTCTCGAAATTAAAATCTCATGAAGGTTACGTTTCTATTCCAGATCCTAAGCCGGTAAAAATAGAAAAAGGAACATCAGAGACTACAACAACTGAAAAACCTGCCAGTACAACAGAGCCAGAATTTTTAAAAATTCTTAAAATGGTCAAAAGTAATCCAGATTACAAAGAAATTGGCAAAAAAAATGTAACGACAACAACCTCCATCTATGAAGAAGAACAAGATTATACTGAAGGAGAAGAAGTCTTACAATCGCAAAATGTACCAACAAAAAATTCACCCGGAAGTTCATTAATGACACACATTGAAAATAATCCAAACAATACTTCCCTTGAAATTGGAACACTTAAAATATTTGATATTAACGAGTACATACCACGGCCAAGAAATTACAGCTTTGTATCGTTTGTAAACACTTCTAAATACAGCACAATAAAAAGAAACCCTGTAGGTACAAATAAAGAGGACGAAGATAGCATAAAAAGTGAAGATTCAAGGACTGAAATAGAAAATAATAAATTACGGACAGTAAAATCCGAATCAAATAAGACAGAAGAAACTACAAGATCAACGGTCGAGCATATAAATGAAGCTTCTAATGGGGATAAACTACCTTCTATGAGGGTGCATGAGAAGCTTGTCAAAGAAGAACCTAAAAGTAACAGTCGAAGACTTCGAAGCAAAATAAGAAATCAAAGAATAAACAGAAATGAAGGACAAGACAAGATATTTCGACATGAACCAACTTCAGAAAACCCAAGTGAAGAAAAACCTAAACGAAGCGTTCGAAGATATAGAGTCAGACCAAGATTTAGTAACGAAACAAAAATTAATGGAGAAGTAGAAAGACAAAGTACCAAAGAAATCCAAAATTATGGAAACATCCGTAATCGGAGATCGTGGAACAGCTCAGAGGGAACCCACTTTGAAAATTACGAAAAGAGAATTAGTAGAAGACGTCGCGAAGAACCAAGATATGTGACTGAAAGTGAAACTGTAGATCTAATAAGTGATAGTGCAACTACAATTGTCCCAGAAACTACAGCGCCTACCATTCGAAGTCGCGGAAGAACGCGTCATAGAACCTCTTATCGAACCACTCCAACTCCTCGATATAGACGTGGACGCAAAACAAAGCCTATAATTGCCGCAACTACTGCTTATCATGCAGAAACTGTAACAACTCCTTATTCTGCTGCTTCAAAACGACGACGTCGTCCTATTCCAAGAATGTCATCATCGTCTGCCCCTCCACTACAGATAATTCCTGCAGAAAATGGTTCAAATACCTCAAATCAAAACGAGGAAGCATCAACAGAAACTTCTTCCACACCTTTAACGTTAGAAAGTGTTGAACTTGAAAGCAAACAAAATGAAAACAATACAAACACTGGTGATTTTAGTCATGTTTCTGCCAGAAAAGTGCAAGATGTTGAAGTATTCAAAGATTATGATAAGACGCAAAAACACGGTGGAAATTACCGAGGCATAAATGACCAAGATGTTATAATTCAAAATCCTGATGAAGTGGAGGAAGCGAAACAGTCGATGCAAAAGGATAAGGTCACCGAAGGTCCACTAGTACTTGATTTCTATCCAGCTGATAAAGAAGCGCAAGAAGATCGATATCAAAATAGAGAAGAAAGAAGAAAAGGGCATAATCAACGAGATGGAAGTAATCAATTACAAAACTATGACAAAGAAATAAATAGGAGCACTTTTGATAAACAGGAAAATTTAAAAGACCAAATCAAATCATATGAAGTTGTAGAAAATAGAGAGATACAAGATAATTTCAAAGAAGAACCAGTAATAAATGACGCTACAGACGGATATACTGACAAAGAAGAAGGAAACATTCAATCAACTCGACCAAGAGAAGAATATCTAAACGAAAGAACCGAAAGTAGAAGGGTGGGACCTCAAATTCCAGCTAATCAATTTTTTGGACAAGAAGAAATTTTAACAGAGATTGAAACAACAACAGCAACAGCGGCATTTTTTCATTCAACATCCTCACCGTCCAACGTCGATGAAAAAAATGATAAACTAGTGGTACAAGTATTTGATTTACCTAATGCACAAGAAATACCAATATCCACTGCAAAAACAATTGAACTAGATACACTTGAAACAGCATCCTATTTCAGCGGAGACGAAATAAAACAACAATCACACCAACAACAGCTTTCACCACACCAACACCAACAAAAACAACAGAAGCAACATCAACAGCACCATCATCATCACCAACGGCGTCGACAGCACCTTCATCATAATCATCAACAACAACAACAACAACAAAAACAACAACAACAACAACAACAACAACAACCACAACAACAACAACAACAACATCAACCACAACCACAACCACAACCACAACAACAACAACAACAACAACAGCAACCACCATCCCAGCATCAGCCGTCACAACAACAGCAGCAGCAATATGATCGAAATGAAAGTAATGAAACTTACTACAACAGTAACTTTACACCAACAAAAGCTGCAGACGAAATAGAAATGTCGAGTATTTCTCCTGATTACGTACTAAATAGCGGAGGGATAAAGTTTACTGCTAAAGAATCGGCGTCATTAAAATTAAATAATGACGAAGCATTACCTAAAAAGGCAGTGGTTGATTTTACAGATCCGCCTACTATCCATAGGACTGTCAAAAAACGTATCAGAATAAAACCCAATAACTTTGATTTCACCACTATCACTCCTGACCACGAAGAATATAAAAACCATAAAGGATCAGTTTTAGTTGAAGATAATGTAGGAAGACAAGAATCAATTAAGGAAGAAACCAATCATCCTCGTAATGTTGAAATCGAACCAACATTACATCAATTTGAAAATGTAAATGATACAATTCTGAATCAGAACACTGAAGCTAGCACAAATTTATACAATAATAATCAGTTTGATAGAGTACCCGTCAAACACCACCAACAAAACAATCGCAGTGATTATAATAAACAAGAAGTGTTTTCAACTTCAACCATAACAACACCAATATACCTTGACTCAAAATATGTAACAACAATGCCTGATATTCAACAGCAAGAAGAAATTGAGGCACCTCCTGAAACATTTTATCAAGGGAATAAAGGAGAACAATTACCATTTTATTCGCCGAGAAAAGAACAACTACCAAAAGATCCCTATAACTATAGACGAATCGAAGAGGAAGGTCCAAATGTACCAGTAAATATTCAACACAATAATCATAGACCTGTAAAAAAGTTCAAAAATTCACCTGAGAGGATCAATGGAATCGTATCTTCTACTGAGAAATTCTTTTTCATAAAGGATCCGAGCAAGAGAAACTATTTTTATGCCCCTATTTAATTTACTACTTTCGGCATCATTAGTCAAAAAAATACCAAATAGAAAATTATCATAAATTTTAATTGTTGTTGTTTTTTATTTAAAAAACGTTCTTGTAACTCTAATACTTATTTATTATTCATTACGTAAGATTTATAAACGTGTAGAAANCCGCGTCTGGCAGTTTCGACAGAATACAGACCGCTTCGAATTATATTATTCGATTAAGCTAACGTGCCTATCACGTTGAGGTTAGCTACGCCGGGATTCGTTTCAGCAAGTAGATATCCATATGTTTAAATGGACCTTGTTGGAGCATACGTAATCCTAAAAATGTAGCATCGTACTACAGATGGCATTTACCGCGCCATTTGTAGTGTTTTCTAAAACGCGCTGTTAAGACAGCAGGTAAAAGTAGGTCTGTGTTCTGTCGGAGCTGTCTGCGACGCGCTGATGAGATCCAAAAAGATCGAAATCGCGATCCGCGTCTGGCAGTTTCGACAGAATACAGACCGCTTCGAATTATATTATTCGATTAAGCTAACGTGCCTATCACGTTGAGGTTAGCTACGCCGGGATTCGTTTCAGCAAGTAGATATCCATATGTTTAAATGGACCTTGTTGGAGCATACGTAATCCTAAAAATGTAGCATCGTACTACAGATGGCATTTACCGCGCCATTTGTAGTGTTTTCTAAAACGCGCTGTTAAGACAGCAGGTAAAAGTAGGTCTGTGTTCTGTCGGAGCTGTCTGCGACGCGCTGATGAGATCCAAAAAGATCGAAATCGCGATCCGCGTCTGGCAGTTTCGACAGAATACAGACCGCTTCGAATTATATTATTCGATTAAGCTAACGTGCCTATCACGTTGAGGTTAGCTACGCCGGGATTCGTTTCAGCAAGTAGATATCCATATGTTTAAATGGACCTTGTTGGAGCATACGTAATCCTAAAAATGTAGCATCGTACTACAGATGGCATTTACCGCGCCATTTGTAGTGTTTTCTAAAACGCGCTGTTAAGACAGCAGGTAAAAGTAGGTCTGTGTTCTGTCGGAGCTGTCTGCGACGCGCTGATGAGATCCAAAAAGATCGAAATCGCGATCCGCGTCTGGCAGTTTCGACAGAATACAGACCGCTTCGAATTATATTATTCGATTAAGCTAACGTGCCTATCACGTTGAGGTTAGCTACGCCGGGATTCGTTTCAGCAAGTAGATATCCATATGTTTAAATGGACCTTGTTGGAGCATACGTAATCCTAAAAATGTAGCATCGTACTACAGATGGCATTTACCGCGCCATTTGTAGTGTTTTCTAAAACGCGCTGTTAAGACAGCAGGTAAAAGTAGGTCTGTGTTCTGTCGGAGCTGTCTGCGACGCGCTGATGAGATCCAAAAAGATCGAAATCGCGATCCGCGTCTGGCAGTTTCGACAGAATACAGACCGCTTCGAATTATATTATTCGATTAAGCTAACGTGCCTATCACGTTGAGGTTAGCTACGCCGGGATTCGTTTCAGCAAGTAGATATCCATATGTTTAAATGGACCTTGTTGGAGCATACGTAATCCTAAAAATGTAGCATCGTACTACAGATGGCATTTACCGCGCCATTTGTAGTGTTTTCTAAAACGCGCTGTTAAGACAGCAGGTAAAAGTAGGTCTGTGTTCTGTCGGAGCTGTCTGCGACGCGCTGATGAGATCCAAAAAGATCGAAATCGCGATCCGCGTCTGGCAGTTTCGACAGAATACAGACCGCTTCGAATTATATTATTCGATTAAGCTAACGTGCCTATCACGTTGAGGTTAGCTACGCCGGGATTCGTTTCAGCAAGTAGATATCCATATGTTTAAATGGACCTTGTTGGAGCATACGTAATCCTAAAAATGTAGCATCGTACTACAGATGGCATTTACCGCGCCATTTGTAGTGTTTTCTAAAACGCGCTGTTAAGACAGCAGGTAAAAGTAGGTCTGTGTTCTGTCGGAGCTGTCTGCGACGCGCTGATGAGATCCAAAAAGATCGAAATCGCGATCCGCGTCTGGCAGTTTCGACAGAATACAGACCGCTTCGAATTATATTATTCGATTAAGCTAACGTGCCTATCACGTTGAGGTTAGCTACGCCGGGATTCGTTTCAGCAAGTAGATATCCATATGTTTAAATGGACCTTGTTGGAGCATACGTAATCCTAAAAATGTAGCATCGTACTACAGATGGCATTTACCGCGCCATTTGTAGTGTTTTCTAAAACGCGCTGTTAAGACAGCAGGTAAAAGTAGGTCTGTGTTCTGTCGGAGCTGTCTGCGACGCGCTGATGAGATCCAAAAAGATCGAAATCGCGATCCGCGTCTGGCAGTTTCGACAGAATACAGACCGCTTCGAATTATATTATTCGATTAAGCTAACGTGCCTATCACGTTGAGGTTAGCTACGCCGGGATTCGTTTCAGCAAGTAGATATCCATATGTTTAAATGGACCTTGTTGGAGCATACGTAATCCTAAAAATGTAGCATCGTACTACAGATGGCATTTACCGCGCCATTTGTAGTGTTTTCTAAAACGCGCTGTTAAGACAGCAGGTAAAAGTAGGTCTGTGTTCTGTCGGAGCTGTCTGCGACGCGCTGATGAGATCCAAAAAGATCGAAATCGCGATCCGCGTCTGGCAGTTTCGACAGAATACAGACCGCTTCGAATTATATTATTCGATTAAGCTAACGTGCCTATCACGTTGAGGTTAGCTACGCCGGGATTCGTTTCAGCAAGTAGATATCCATATGTTTAAATGGACCTTGTTGGAGCATACGTAATCCTAAAAATGTAGCATCGTACTACAGATGGCATTTACCGCGCCATTTGTAGTGTTTTCTAAAACGCGCTGTTAAGACAGCAGGTAAAAGTAGGTCTGTGTTCTGTCGGAGCTGTCTGCGACGCGCTGATGAGATCCAAAAAGATCGAAATCGCGATCCGCGTCTGGCAGTTTCGACAGAATACAGACCGCTTCGAATTATATTATTCGATTAAGCTAACGTGCCTATCACGTTGAGGTTAGCTACGCCGGGATTCGTTTCAGCAAGTAGATATCCATATGTTTAAATGGACCTTGTTGGAGCATACGTAATCCTAAAAATGTAGCATCGTACTACAGATGGCATTTACCGCGCCATTTGTAGTGTTTTCTAAAACGCGCTGTTAAGACAGCAGGTAAAAGTAGGTCTGTGTTCTGTCGGAGCTGTCTGCGACGCGCTGATGAGATCCAAAAAGATCGAAATCGCGATCCGCGTCTGGCAGTTTCGACAGAATACAGACCGCTTCGAATTATATTATTCGATTAAGCTAACGTGCCTATCACGTTGAGGTTAGCTACGCCGGGATTCGTTTCAGCAAGTAGATATCCATATGTTTAAATGGACCTTGTTGGAGCATACGTAATCCTAAAAATGTAGCATCGTACTACAGATGGCATTTACCGCGCCATTTGTAGTGTTTTCTAAAACGCGCTGTTAAGACAGCAGGTAAAAGTAGGTCTGTGTTCTGTCGGAGCTGTCTGCGACGCGCTGATGAGATCCAAAAAGATCGAAATCGCGATCCGCGTCTGGCAGTTTCGACAGAATACAGACCGCTTCGAATTATATTATTCGATTAAGCTAACGTGCCTATCACGTTGAGGTTAGCTACGCCGGGATTCGTTTCAGCAAGTAGATATCCATATGTTTAAATGGACCTTGTTGGAGCATACGTAATCCTAAAAATGTAGCATCGTACTACAGATGGCATTTACCGCGCCATTTGTAGTGTTTTCTAAAACGCGCTGTTAAGACAGCAGGTAAAAGTAGGTCTGTGTTCTGTCGGAGCTGTCTGCGACGCGCTGATGAGATCCAAAAAGATCGAAATCGCGATCCGCGTCTGGCAGTTTCGACAGAATACAGACCGCTTCGAATTATATTATTCGATTAAGCTAACGTGCCTATCACGTTGAGGTTAGCTACGCCGGGATTCGTTTCAGCAAGTAGATATCCATATGTTTAAATGGACCTTGTTGGAGCATACGTAATCCTAAAAATGTAGCATCGTACTACAGATGGCATTTACCGCGCCATTTGTAGTGTTTTCTAAAACGCGCTGTTAAGACAGCAGGTAAAAGTAGGTCTGTGTTCTGTCGGAGCTGTCTGCGACGCGCTGATGAGATCCAAAAAGATCGAAATCGCGATCCGCGTCTGGCAGTTTCGACAGAATACAGACCGCTTCGAATTATATTATTCGATTAAGCTAACGTGCCTATCACGTTGAGGTTAGCTACGCCGGGATTCGTTTCAGCAAGTAGATATCCATATGTTTAAATGGACCTTGTTGGAGCATACGTAATCCTAAAAATGTAGCATCGTACTACAGATGGCATTTACCGCGCCATTTGTAGTGTTTTCTAAAACGCGCTGTTAAGACAGCAGGTAAAAGTAGGTCTGTGTTCTGTCGGAGCTGTCTGCGACGCGCTGATGAGATCCAAAAAGATCGAAATCGCGATCCGCGTCTGGCAGTTTCGACAGAATACAGACCGCTTCGAATTATATTATTCGATTAAGCTAACGTGCCTATCACGTTGAGGTTAGCTACGCCGGGATTCGTTTCAGCAAGTAGATATCCATATGTTTAAATGGACCTTGTTGGAGCATACGTAATCCTAAAAATGTAGCATCGTACTACAGATGGCATTTACCGCGCCATTTGTAGTGTTTTCTAAAACGCGCTGTTAAGACAGCAGGTAAAAGTAGGTCTGTGTTCTGTCGGAGCTGTCTGCGACGCGCTGATGAGATCCAAAAAGATCGAAATCGCGATCCGCGTCTGGCAGTTTCGACAGAATACAGACCGCTTCGAATTATATTATTCGATTAAGCTAACGTGCCTATCACGTTGAGGTTAGCTACGCCGGGATTCGTTTCAGCAAGTAGATATCCATATGTTTAAATGGACCTTGTTGGAGCATACGTAATCCTAAAAATGTAGCATCGTACTACAGATGGCATTTACCGCGCCATTTGTAGTGTTTTCTAAAACGCGCTGTTAAGACAGCAGGTAAAAGTAGGTCTGTGTTCTGTCGGAGCTGTCTGCGACGCGCTGATGAGATCCAAAAAGATCGAAATCGCGATCCGCGTCTGGCAGTTTCGACAGAATACAGACCGCTTCGAATTATATTATTCGATTAAGCTAACGTGCCTATCACGTTGAGGTTAGCTACGCCGGGATTCGTTTCAGCAAGTAGATATCCATATGTTTAAATGGACCTTGTTGGAGCATACGTAATCCTAAAAATGTAGCATCGTACTACAGATGGCATTTACCGCGCCATTTGTAGTGTTTTCTAAAACGCGCTGTTAAGACAGCAGGTAAAAGTTTGTCTGTGTTCTGTTGGAGTTGTCTGCGACGCGCTGATGAGATCCATAAAGATCGAAATCGCGATCCGCGTCTGCCAGTTTCGACAGAAAACAGACCACTTCGAATTATTTTATTTTACTTCTGAAGAAGTTCAAGGCGGCGAAACAATTGTAAAGTTTTTATTAATATATTTGTAGAAATTAATTTATTAAGTAAAAAGTTATTCACAAAAAAACATATTATTGCTCTTAAGTTGTTAAATAAAAGTAGGACGCGGACACTTTTTTTCGGTAGATTTTTCGCAACGCTATTCTAGCATACCTGAAGAATGTTGTTTACCAAAGTCTACCTGGTTGCAAATTTTTCCGAAATGACAATCTTCGTTTACTCGATTTCTGATTTTGACAAATTCATCAAAGTATTTCAAAAATAATCGACAACAAACACAGTACGGAATGCATAATAAATACAATCATTCAAATGATAGACGCATGTTAAAAATTGAGAACAATATTTCTATCAATAATTTCATCTTCGCTTTGAGTTTCACAGTCTATAAATGTAATTATCACGCACTTGCACAAATGAGTGAGAATATAAATGCTACACAGTTGGCTCATGCGAGCATAGGCGCCACTATAGTCACCTCTACTCCGCGGCCGACTGTAATGCGACATGCGACAGATGGACGAAAAAATTTAAGGCGATGTAATAAAAGAATCACTTTAAAAACAAAAAGTAATTAAAAAATATTTAAAAATATGTTATACTTCCAGGAAATGATTCTCTTTCATCTCCAATTGAGTTCATATAATTTTCTTTTTGCAATCAAAGGTTTTAACCATTTACGTACGGAGTACGCGCTCCCGCAAGCCTATTTTAATTAATAAATTTCTATAGTTGGGACGTTCAAAATTGGCATATTCCGCAATAAAACTGTCACATACTTTCTTCTTTCAACTTAATAAATAGACTAGAGCGGTTGCTAACAAAACGCCTACTTTTACTCACGACAATCAGCGATGTACAAGCTAACTTAAATAAAGTATCTGGAATACAAAATGCAAAATACTTTTAAATTAAGTATTTCCGATACCAAATGCAAATAACTTTCTGGAATGGTATCTCAAATACAATACGTATCTTTTGAATACTTTTTATAAATAAAATNTATTATAGCGTTGTGTTGACTTTTGCAGTATTATGGTCTTATGAGTTGTGATTATATTATTTTTATCCAAAGTCGTTAACAAAATAAAGATTATTCTGTTTAAATAATTGATATTTTCTGACTACCAAACTAGACTATAAACTAAACCACGCATAATCTTTTGATGGATTGATCAATTAAAATTTTAAAGGAGCATTCAGTTCAAAAAATACATAGGTAGACAATTAGCAGAAGTATTTTAGCAAATATAAATACTAAGATACCGACAGAATGTATCTAAATCCAAGTTACAAAATGAAAATTTAAAAAAAGCATTTCAGATTATACAAGATTAAAATACGTATTTTGTATCTTATATCTGTATTTCAGATACTTACATCTTCGATAAGTAGGGAACATCGTAAACATAGAAAAGAGATGTCATGTATAGATTGCAGCTGACACTAATAAAGAAAAAGGTATAACATTACACCAATTAATGTGTAACAGAAAGAGATGCAGGTAAGCAGATTTTGAGCATGTTGCGAGAATCAGATTTTAAAGAAAGTTCAACATTCTCAGGAATTTAGGAAAACAAATACACTTGTTTAAAGATATAATTCCGAGCAGGCAGTTATAGAGCTGATTCTCATCTTCTGCGTACATAAGCAACCTCCTACCACTGCACTGCTTACTATAGTACTACTACAAGATTATGAAGAAATACAAATGAATATTTATTGTCACTATATTGCATAAAAATTGAAAAATTCAGTCAATTATCTGCATTATCGTCATCAACCTCATTAATTTTGATGATAGATGATGGATTACCACAACTGTTGCCATTGCACTCTGATGAAGCTACAGTGTAATTCAATCCACTTTTTCTGCACCCACAAGATGCTCCACAACCTGTTTTACATGTGCAAAAAAACCTTTTTAGTAAAGTCTGCGGAGCTGGTAGTTGAGTCATTGTTTCTGATGTCAGTATTCCATTTTCATATTTCCAACCCCATTCTTCCGGCAATATTTCTCCTCCAAGCCATGTTTAAATTTGGAGATATACTCTTTTGAACTGTCTAAATGCGGCATCTGCAGTAGGTGCCAAAGATGATAATTTAACGCTGCTATTTTTAGCGGTTGCTTTTTTTGAAAGAGTTATACCTTAATGTATTTAAATCTTTTACTTTTGGGGAGGTGCGTATAAAGCAAGAGTGCATATAACGCCAGCGTTAAAAATGTCATTGACATCGTCACTTCATTTTTGATTTGCAGACTTTTTTCCCCTTTGGAAAAAATTGGATATGCGGTTTACACTTTGGTTATACTGTTCCCAAGCTTTTAGATGAGTACACTTTTTGGGGTATTTTGCCTTTTGCTGGTTTTGGAAAATGAATTTCTCGATTTGTAGGTGACAGCACAGTGAGTAAAACTAGAACATGTGTTTAACCTTGTTAGTTGCAACGTACACTATTATATTTATATAATATATATTTGCTGTTATCCCTTCTATAATATCCCTTCTCCTTCTCACCTTTTTACCTAAGATCCTTCGAGGTTCGAAGGACAGGTTTGTAATAATCAGCCTATGCAAAATCTAACTTTAAGCGGATCGCGATTTCGGTCTTTGTGGATCTCATCAGCGCGTCTGGCAGTTTTGAAAGAATACAGACCACTTCGAATTATTTTATTCGATTAAGCTAACGTGCCTATCACATTGAGGTTAGCTACGCCGGGTTTCGTTTCAGCAAGTAGATAATCCTAAAATGTAGCATCGTACTACAGATGGCATTTACCGCGCCATTTGTAGTGTTTTCTAAAACGCGCTGTTAAGACAGCAGGTAAAAGTTTGTCTGTGTTCTGTTGGAGTTGTCTGCGACGCGCTGATGAGATCCATAAAGATCGAAATCGCGATCCGCGTCTGCCAGTTTCGACAGAAAACAGACCACTTCGAATTATTTTATTTTACTTCTGAAGAAGTTCAAGGCGGCGAAACAATTGTAAAGTTTTTATTAATATATTTGTAGAAATTAATTTATTAAGTAAAAAGTTATTCACAAAAAAACATATTATTGCTCTTAAGTTGTTAAATAAAAGTAGGACGCGGACACTTTTTTTCGGTAGATTTTTCGCAACGCTATTCTAGCATACCTGAAGAATGTTGTTTACCAAAGTCTACCTGGTTGCAAATTTTTCCGAAATGACAATCTTCGTTTACTCGATTTCTGATTTTGACAAATTCATCAAAGTATTTCAAAAATAATCGACAACAAACACGATAATTTACGATATTGTATGATAATTTTATTAATGAATTGTTTTATGATAATTAGATGTTTTATTATAATAATCAATGATATGACTTTTGTAACATTTTAAATTAGACCAACTTATTGGATCACGCACCTTTACGTCTCGTGTATAGGCACTCAAGTAATGTATATGTGACAGTAACTTCACTTTCTCAGTGAAGGCGTTTTGCTTGCAGTTCTTTCTTAAAGAAATACGATAGCAAATAATTAATACTGCAAACAACATCATGCGGAATTTCAGCTCTACTGTAAATCGCATATTTAGACTAATTTCGAAAATTACAAAAAAGGATTAAAGGTTTTACTCCTTAAAATCAGTTTGTTTGCTAAAATAATTGAATTAAAGTAAAAACAGCTTTTTATGCGAAAAATTAATAGTCATCTATGATATGTTCAAATATTACAAACTAATTGGGTAGGTACTTTTTTACAATAATAATTGTTAATGCGATAAATGTGAAAACACTATTCGACTCAAATTATTCGAAAGTTTCAATAGCGCAGCAAATGAAAAAATTAATCGATATAGCGATCATTCTACGTATGCTAGATTGCGCTTGAAAGATGTACTTTTTATCGAAGTATTTTTAATACCTAATAGGTAAGTTACCAACATAAATACTATTATACTCAATAATATTTTCTACTTATTTTCAGGGTACCTGTTGCTTTAATTTGTTAATTCACTTTTTATTCAAAACTAATGAAGATTTAAGTAATTTTTTTGTACACGATGCTTCAAAAACGATTGCCGATTCACTACGAAATCCTAACTCTTATTTGCAGTTTTAATTTTTCGATCCAAGTTTTTATTATTTTCTGTTTTATCATCATCAAAGCATCTTTGCTATTCCTCAATCAAAAATAAGTGCAGCGTCATCAGAAGAAAAAGTGCCACTGGGGTTCACTCAAGTGAAGTAAATGATGACCGCCTTCACATATTTTCTGAATCGAAATTTAATTTTTCCGCAAAAAGATTATAGTTTCTGTTGTAACTTAAATATTTTTACAGTGAAAAGTTCTTTTGGCACGTTATGCAATTTTTGGATGGGTAAAATCTTATAGGTTTGCGTCATCGTACGCTGCACAGTGGAGCAGAATCCGAAAAAGCTGGCTTTTCTTTGGGTTAGCTCGAAGACACTTTTTACAGAGAAAAATCAATCGCCAAACATTTTCTTGTATGGATTGTAAAATATAAGAAGCAACATTAAATTTCAGATCATTTACAACACATATCGGATATTTTTCGGGTTCTACTCCACTGTGTGCTGTAGCTATACATATATACATATATATGTTTGCAGTTATTAATATATGTTTGTGGCTATAATACAGGGTGTGGCGTTTATAACCAATAATATGTTAGCCACAAGTTCCTAATGGCATGTTAGTGGCATTTGTAATATAAAACGTTATAATGTAAGAAACTTATAACTAAAATAAAACCTATTTGTACTAAACTTATCATTAAAATAAGACTTTCTACGATAGTTAACTTTAATTCAGGAAAACAACTGTTTATGCGTGGATGTATGCCGGAAAAGAAAGTAGGCAGAGTGAACTTAACAAAATAATTATATTTTATTATATTATTTATTTATAATTTAACAGAATCATAAGTTGTCATGTCAGTGCTTCTATTCACAAAAATGGTACCCAAACTAAACTCTAGGCATTATTGCATCTATACATATTTCTATCTTTTGGTGCATTACCAAAAATTTCCAAAACAATAATACAAGTGTATTAGCGCGATTGAAATTAACTAAACGAATATTATGTGGTGACTCTTGATAAGTTTTCACCATTTTGTCACTAAATTTGAATTAAAACTATAATATAAAATTAGATATGTCTACAAATGCTCACTATAGGTNTAAGTAATTACCTCAAATTTGTTCGATTCATGGATTGTTATTTTACTTTTATTAAGAAAAAACGAGACGAGAATTTCACATTTCTTATTACTTCACTTTCACTTACCACAATAGAAGCAAAACAACAATTGTCACTTCCTGTGAAATGAAGCAGAAAGACAATAGACTGTGTTAGTAAAATCCCTTTCTATTAGTTCTGCTCAGTTCAAAGTTATTGAGCATCTTCATACTAAATCTAAATAAGCAACAAAGATATTTAAGTGTATCATAAACAATATTATACCTAATTTAATTTCAAAGTTACGACTCTATTTTTTGAGTAACTAATTGTAATGTTTTTGTACTTACCTTATGAATATTAAAATGGCTACCAATATATAAATTAAATTATTATTATCTAATTTGAATATAATATTAGTAAAATGTATGCATAGTATGCCTTTTCTGATAACCTTGTAGAAAATTTAATTGCCATAAATGTTAAAAGAAGCTAACCACAAAATCGAAACCTAATTTTCGAGGTTCACCAAATACGACAAAACATGGTTATTTTGTTACATAACACAAATTCTCACGAAATAATTTTATTTTATCGTGAAGTAAATTTTAGTATAAAGCGATTTATTAAAATGCTTCATGCTGCAAATCTTTTATACTTACAACTATCGTTATCCATATCCTACTTAACATTAACTAAATCCAACTTATCTTTAACTAATCCAAATTCTTTAAGCTTTGCCTTCAGAACATTTCTTCCGTACTAACATCCCTCCCTTAGCCTAACCGCGTTTCTCTGCGCTTACTGCCTTAAATATAACCCAGTTACAATTATTCTTACTTTTCATTAACTTTTCACATAATAATATGTCACACCCCCTCACAGACTCCTGCCTTTTTTTCCTATCCCTAACTCACCACCTTTATATTTTGTAACCTATTCCATTTCGCATTATGACCCCCACATACCATCTTGTTCTCTACAAAATGTCCGCTCTTCTCCTTTTTTTACCACTTCTTCTTTTTCCTCTTCCTATATCCATACTACCTCTTCTATTATTATTTATTGTACCCAACTCTAACCCTATTTTATTTTTTTTTTCTTTCCTCTTTTACCATTTGTTTCAGCATCTTCTGAATTCTCCTGTTTCTACAGTCATACCGTCTTTTATATAACCTCCGTCCTTCTCAACCTTCTACTGTTTTTAAGCACCCTTAGCTTTTCTTCCCACTTACCTATTTTTACCCTATATACTTTCTTTTACTTTTAACTTTCCATATTTCCTGTACTTCCACCTTCAGTTTCATATTCTTTTCTACAACTCTTTCCAGCTCCCTCTTCACTTTACCTTCCTCCAAGTCTATTCCAAAAAGCATCAGGATTTGTTTTTTTCATCCCTTCTTATATCTACCAATTCTATTTCCAATCTCCTTGTTCTTGTTTTCCTACATTCTTTTTTATCTCCAGCTCCTCTAGTATCGTTCTTTTTGCTTCTGCGTTCAAATTGTTTTTTTTGCCTTAAGACATTCTTTACAGCTTTCTTTTTTATATTCATCGAATCTGTATTTCTGTTCCTGTAATTTTCCGCTATTCTCGTTCTCTATTTTTTTCATCTTTTCCTTTATAATTTTATTTTGTTCCTGCATTTTATCTAGCTTCTGTTACAAATTTTCCCATCTTATTTTTCTACGCTACAACCTCTAAATTAACCACCTTATCTCACTAACCATAATCCATTTCAAACAGCATTCCCATTTCGAACCTGGTCCAATTAAATTTTGGTATACATACATATTCTTTTTTGTGTTGGCGTATTTTTGCATTGTATAATAAATTCATCATCATTAAAAGTCAAGAAAACTGAGTGCTTATATAAAATCATTATTTACTAATTTAGTGAATGAAGAATGAGAATCTAATAATTAAATACTTCAGATTTGATATTTTTAAAGAGGATTGAATATTGTTGAATTGTACTCTGAAGTGATTTAGGCGCCTTTCTCTGCAATGTTCAAAAGTACAATTTGAGGGGTGTTTAAAGAATTCCAATAGAAACAAATCAAATATTCGAGATTTGGATGGTAATAACTAGTCATCAATTACTGAATAAATACGTGAGTTAAAATTAACAGAAACAATTATTTTAAAAATAATTTTGTACAAATTTTTGATGTGAAACCTTTTTTTAGCCGCGCTTATTGCTAAGAAGTGAACGTTAAGTGAACCGTCACGCTCGGATCGATCAGGCTGAATCGGGTATACTCGGCTCCACTCGAGATCAAGCACGCTCCGATTGGCGATTCGTTTGCTGTGAATATTTTTATTTGTATTACCTATATTTTAGTAAAAGTTAAAAATGTGAAACGCTTGCGAACTATATCTGTTCGGATCGTGAGGCTCGGGTCTAGGACCAAAAATTTTGGGAGCACAAAATTTTAAAGGCGGTGTACGTAATTCGCTACATATCATCTCGTTAGTTCAGAGTTAACACAATTAACCTTAACCTACACATAACCCTGTTTATGTGCAGATTTCCCAAAGTATTTCCTTTGAATACCAAAACCGATACAAGAGCGCCTACTCGTCATGAAAGAAACAAATGTACTTCTTTCTTCTTTTCTAAATTCTTTCCGAAAAACTGCCTGTCTTCTCCTTGAGCCTTTTTTTATTACTACTTGTTTTCAAGTTTCGATCTGCCTGCACATAAACCATAAAACCCAAGGAGAAAGTTAGCAGGTATATCTATAGATAGATAGATAGATATATATCTCAGACCTTCTAAACGTGTATTTTTCAAAAAAAGGACCAGACAACAATTACATATTTATTAAATATTTCTTCTAGGAAATCTGAACAAGCGGGAAATATTTCTTCCGTTGATCTTCTCGTTATAACACTTTTAAAACACTTGCCTTTCGTTGTGGAGTAAATGTAGTCAAAAAAGAAGCATTGTTTAAGAATAATTTGTAACTGCATGAAAATTTATAAAAACTTTTGAAATGTGTTCTAAATCGGTTAAAGTTTAAAGTCTACGGTTGGTTTGTACGCCAAATCTCTATTTGTTTATTAATAACAAAACACTGCAAAAATTGTTCTTATATGTTTCTGGAAAATAAATTAAGGAAAAATCAGGTACTAGGGGTACATATATTATCGTATTCTCGAATTTTTTAATGATTTACAATTTTTTTTTTAAATATTGAATTAATTTCACACTGTTGTTCAACGTAAAAACGCCATAGTAGTCACCACCTATGCATTTGTAATGCTTAATAAAATTGATAGTTGTGGTACAGTTAATTCTTTATTCATAACCTCCACAATTGTCCCAAAATCGTGTTTTAACGATTCTACACAATCAAAAAAATAAAATAAATTTTATTATAATATTTTTTTTTAAGTTAATACGTTTTTAATAGTAAAGATAAGGTGTTGACATTTTATTCAATGGAAGAATAGTAGGTAATTGGTTGAAGAAATCAAACGATTATTCCATTCAGTAATATAGATATTTGACGAGCAGGAGACGTTTCGACCCAAAACATGTTTGAGGTCCTTTTCAATCCAATATGGTTTTAAACTTTTAAATAAAAACGTGAATTCTACAATAAAAAAATATGATCGTTAACAATTAAGAGGAGCAAAATAGTTTAAAGATAAGAGTAGTAGATAAGTAAAAACGTAGCCACCACCATGGTTTGGTCCAAATTGAAAATAAATGTCGAAATTCCACAGGCAAAACTAACAATCATACATTTAGGGAACGAAAAACCAGTGAAACCAAACCATACAAATTATTAATTTAAAGGGACATAAGTTATAACAAGCGTCCATTTGGACCAAAGTTCCGATGGCTACTAAAGATTATAAATTTTTTATCAAAATTATAAAAAAATTATTAAGGTTGGTAACAAACAATTTTCAAAAATAATAAATTTGCATTTACAATATATGTGAGAATTCCGAAATAATATTAAAACATGTGTTGAGTCGCATTATTCATTTTAGTATTTGTATATTTTTAGGCATTTATTTTTATAGTTCTAGTGGAATAGTCATTTTATTATTATTTCAGTATTTTCAATGAATACATTTTACAGCAGTAAATAGTTATTTTTGGCCGATGCTATCCCTTGTTTTTAAAAAAGAACGTTTA
Source organism: Agrilus planipennis (assembly GCF_000699045.2). Lineage (NCBI taxonomy): Eukaryota > Metazoa > Arthropoda > Insecta > Coleoptera > Buprestidae > Agrilus > Agrilus planipennis. The sequence continues at coordinate 720,685 of NW_020438977.1, read as the reverse complement.
AAGTAATTCTTAAAAACTTTATTTATTATTATAAACTTGTTATTTAATTTGCAGTACACTTTTGAATTAAGTTGGCCGTAGGGATAGGAGTTACCTTCTTATGTTAATACTAATACACCATGTGCGTTAAGTATAAGTTCATTAAGATATCGGCCCGTCCGCGTAGGGAAGACTTTGGTAACTGAATTTTACTAATTATAATTGAAATAATGAAAACTATGGTTTTGTTGATTAAGCAAAGCTGAACGGATGGCGTAGGCAGTGCCAACCGTCTACGATTGATAAGGCACGTTATTTATTGCAAAGTTAACAATTATAGTATCGTTAACTAAATTTGGGAATTTGTAGTTTGCAGACCATCGAAATTCAAAAGGTTTATTGACCATTGTGTCAAGTTTTACTCGAATATTCAGTTCTTCCGTTCGAACGCTTATTTACCCCAATAAAATTCAATTGGGTTTTTTCTTGAGTCTGTTTCCCAGAAGTCGAGGCTAATGGCAAACTTTCTAAAGATGCGTTGCACGTGTGTCGGTACCCCAAGTACCGGTTAATGCCCTTCTGGTACGCCCTCTATTTTTCTACCCCTCTGTATCTCTGTCTTCATTTCATAACGAATCACGCTTCTCTACTTTTTCTCCAACCAATCAACCTTTTCCAATTTGAATTTAATTCCACCCCTAAACTATTTCCTCCACTTTTCTATTTTTCTAATTTTTAGAAGTTAAGTCATTTGGAGAGACAGTTGCAATTTGGCGTTCAGTCTATTCAATCATTCGCTCTTTCGGTTCGGTTTCTATCTTCATTAATTTCGAGTTTTATACAGTCCACTCTACATAGTTAAGTTTTTTTGTTATCCATTTGTTTTTGTTAAAGTGTTTGTTAATTCTTAAGTGTTGTAAATATATAGTTAAAAACAAGTGCAGTTTCATATCAGCAAGTTACATTGGCGTAATTCCTAAAACTGGCCCCTACAATAATACAAATAAAGTTGTCAAACTACGGCGATAACAATAATCTAGATCTACCTCTACTCATTGTAACTCCTGTTTCTGCTTCTATTATGTCTTTGACTAGCCCTTTATGCCTGAGTAGGTGTCCCACCAACCTATCTCGCCTATTTCTTACTGACTTTCACAGCGACCCCTGTTCTCCTAACTTTTCTTATACCTTCTCATCTCGTGTAGAGCCGTATTTCAGACATATAAGTACTTTTAACAATCTTTTTCTAATTTTTAAATTAACCGATCGTGATCATAGAAAAATAAGTTTTTTTTGTTAAAGGCGACTCTACCCTGCGCTTTATATCTCTACTGCTTCTTCCATCCATATTTACATAAGTGAAGTTTAAGCATTATCGAATAGTTGTATTCAACATTAGGTATCCATTTCTGATTTTAGTAGGTATTCTGTAAAATACACAAAAGAAAAATAGTAAGAAAAGGGAAAAGGTCTGATATTCTTGATTTGCACCCTATTATTCCATCATAGCTGGATGGTGAGTGAAATTACAGGAACTGTTCCATGACTAAAAGCAGCGTGAGTCGAAGTCGTTGCCGCTGTGAAGAGATTGTGTGGGAAGCACACGAACAGAGAGCAATTGCTGACGAAGAAATTACGATTTCATGAGGTCTTTTACAAGCCATCGTGTTTCATCAGTTGATGTAACTGTATCTTTTTCTCCACTATAAAAGTTTTTCTCGACTTAGACAAGCGCCGAACTGCCAACAATCCTGCCATTACAGCTCGACCTGTCAGGTAACGCTTCATACGTACACAAACACAACGTATCACGGTGTTTACGATACACCCGAAGGTCAAAACGTCAATACCACGTCCAGAAACATTACATTATTATGTTTATTGAAGGAAATTTGACATATGGAAATTACTATTACGATATGAACAACCCACTACACGCAGAGCTATTCGGGGTAACTAAACGGGTTATTTTTCAAGAAATGTTAGCAAAATTTATCCATAAAGGTCTGGATGATTTCTTCATAACTTTACGTAGTCCGCCGATCATCGAATTTCTAGAAAATTTAAATGTGTAGTAAATGCG